>NC_142947.1:5459391-5584391 GCF_046866305.1 Octopus bimaculoides
TATATATATATATATACATATATATATATATATATATATATACATATATATATATATATATATATACATATAGATATATATATATATACATATAGATATATATATATATATACATATAGATATATATATATATATATATATATATATATATATATATATATATATATATATATATATATATATATATATATACATATATATATATATATATACATATATATATATATATATACATATATATATATATATATACATATATATATATATATATATATGTATATATATATATATATATATATGTATATATATATATATATATATATGTATATATATATATATATATATATGTATACATATATATATATATATATATATGTATACATATATATATATATATATACATATATATACATATATATATATATATATATACATATATATACATATATATATATATATATACATATATATACATATATATATATATATATACATATATATACATATATATATATATATATATATACATATATATACATATATACATATATATACATATATATATATATATATATATATATATATACATATATATATATATATACATATATATACATATATACATATATATATATATATATATATATACATATATACATATATATATATATATATATACATATATACATATATATATATATATATATATACATATATATATATATATACATATATATATATATATACATATATATATATATATATATATGTATATATATGTATATATATATATATATGTATATATATGTATATATATATATATATGTATGTATATATATGTATATGTATATATATGTATATATATATATATATATATATGTATATATATATATATATATGTATATATATATATATATATATGTATATGTATATATATATGTATATATATATGTATATATATATATGTTTATGGAAAACTCATTATGAACTAGGGACCACTCTCAGCGTTTTTAGCTGAATGAATCAACCCCAGGACTTATTTTTTAAAGCCTGGTTCTTATTCTGTTGATCAGTTTTGCGATACCACTGTTACAGGGACGTAAACACACCAACAGCGGTTTTCAAGTGGTAGTGGAGCGGACACCCCCCCCCCCCCACACACACATATACGACTGGTTTCTTTCAGTTTCCGTCTACCAAGTTCATTCACAAAGCTTTGGTCAGCCTGAGGCTATAGTAGAAGGCACTTACTTAAGGTGCCACGCAGCGGGACTGCACCGGGAACCATGTAGTTGGGAAGCAAACTTCTTGTTGGTTAAAAATTAGGTGAAATTTTCGCCAGTGGTCAGGGTTTTCTAAATATAGAGACAGAAATTAAAATTTGAATAAGCAACAAGAATATAAAGAGTGGAGTGAATGGTGTGATGCTGTTGGCGGCTGACACCCGAAATACTGGGAAATCTATAAATAGATACAGGGAGAAAGAATTAAGTTAAAAGAAGGGTAATATGGGGTTGGACGAAATAGGGGTGGAGGTAGGCAGTTTCCAATCAAACGAAATTTCAAACACAAACGTGTTTGATTCGTGCGTAATGTATGAACGTCTTGGCTCCTGAGTCACTTACGTAACTTTCCGACCAAATAAAAAGTGTCTGTGTTTGTTTACTGTTGTGTAAAAAGCATGACTTAGCAATTTGATATGTATGTATGTATGTATGTGTGTGTGTGTATACGTATCTACCTCTCTCCCTCTCTCAGACACACAGACTTTGTCAGTATTGTTATGCTGGTGTTCTGATGTAAAATCGACAAGAAATGTTGATAGAAAGTTTTAATTTAGACCCCTTTAAAAGAAACAGCATAGAACCAGTGTGGTCTTAGGCAGGGAGTGGGGATCGACAGGGTTAAGATGCATTTGCAGGAAGTTTGGCTGCTATTTCTAGCAAGTTGAGTACCCTCGAAGGGAGTCCTTTGTTGTATTTTTGTGTGTGTTCATTTTCTTCCTTTTGTTTATAATTTATGATCGACCAATTGAAGTTTAATTAATCTAATCTATTGCTACTTTCAGTTATTAGATTGTAGTTCAACATTAAAGTCGCTAATTATATTTTTTTAATTAGAAAAATGACTGACATTCTGTTCCTCGTAGTTATGGGAACAATCTTTGTATTTTCACTTGTTGTTGTTGATATTGTTATTTAACCCTAGGTAAGGTTTTGATTGAGCAGAACTATGATCAAAGTGCTGTGTGATTTGGAAGAACAATGCAGCTACTATTTCTAGCAGGTAGAAGTTGCCTCATTGGCGCGCGCGCGCGCGCGCGTGTGTGTGTGTAATATCTTTTTGTTGTAAGAGATTTATGAGTCACCAATGTAAGTTTGATGTAGAAAACATACTCCCTCCCTCCCTCCCCTCCTCACACTTGATAACAACAAACGATTCCATGACAAGACTGCATTAGCTTCAGCTTTGGGTAATTCCTTGCGAATGCTTCAGTAAGCAAGAATCTGCACACACACACACACACACACACACACACACACACACACACACACACACACACACACACACACACACACACACACACACGCACTTTGTGTGTATATGTGTGTGTATGTGGCTGTTCATGATTGTATCGACGGGTGTGTATATGCATGTGTATGTATATATATATATGTGTGTGTGTGTGTATATATATGTGTGTGTATGTATATATGTGTGTATATATATGTTTGTGTGTATATATATATATATATATGTGTGTGTGTGTGTGTGTATATATATGTGTGTGTGTGTGTGTATATATATATGTGTGTGTGTATATATATATATGTGTGTGTGTGTATATATGTATATATGTGTGTGTCTATATATGTATATATGTGTATGTATATATATGTGAATATATATGTGTATGTATATATATGTGAATATATATGTGTATGTATATATACGTGTATATATGTTTGTGTATGTATATATACATGTATATGTGTTTGTGTATGTATATATACATGTATATATGTTTGTGTATGTATATATACATATATATATGTTTGTGTATGTATATATACATGTATATATGTTTGTGTATGTATATATACATGTATATATGTTTGTGTATGTATATATACATGTATATATGTTTGTGTATGTATATATACATGTATATATGTTTGTGTATGTATATATACATGTATATATGTTTGTGTATGTATATATACATGTATATATGTTTGTGTATGTATATATACATGTATATATGTTTGTGTATGTATATATACATGTATATATGTTTGTGTATGTATATATACATGTATATATGTTTGTGTATGTATATATACATGTATATATGTTTGTGTATGTATATATACATGTATATATGTTTGTGTATGTATATATATATGTATATATATTTGTGTATGTATATATATATATATGTATATATATTTGTGTATGTATATATATATATATGTATATATATTTGTGTATGTATATATATATATATGTATATATATTTGTGTATATATATATGTATGTGTGCATATATGTGTGTGTATATGTGTGTGTATATATATATATATATATATATATATATATATATATATACATATGTGTGTGTATATATATGTTTATATGTGTGTGTGTGTATGTATATACATTGGCATTCCTTTGTAGAAGTGTCTTTTTCTTCTTTCGTTTGGATTCTCGTGTTGCTATTGTTGTTGTCTGCCAGTTTTATTGTGAAATTGGTAAATTGGTCCTAGAAAGCCATTTAGTTTTGACCAAAACCAGACTAATTTCTGGCACCTGTCTCACCACACACACACTTTTGTTTAAACGATTTCTATAGTTTTTTTTTGTTCTTTTTCTTTTCTCTTTTAGATTCCATGTGCCATTTGATGCAGCTTGACCAAGAACTATTTTCTTCAATACGTTTGTGGAATGCCAGAATTGCATGTAGACGTCTTTCATTACCGCTGCCATTTATTGTTCAATTTCGGCGTCGCTGAACTGGCACCTTCCCAATGAGCCAAAGATCATCTAGCTGTGCAGCTCATAAGATATCATCATCATCATCATCAGGCGGAGGAGATGTAGCCAATATTCGGGCCACCCCTTCCATACCAATGTCTCCTACATCTGGCCGAGAACGGATGAGCTCTGCTAGTAGCACACCCTTATCTTTTACACAGATGGCAGAATATGAATGGCTGGAGCGAGAAGAACTGCACATGAGGGAGCTGGAAGAGGCTCGCTCTCGCACGGCGCAGATGGAGAAAACAATGCGCTGGTGGTCAGATTGCACAGCCAACTGGCGCGAGAAGTGGAGCAAAGTGCGCAATGAACGTAACAAGGCTCTCGAGGAGAATCGGACTTTACGTAATAAAATGGACAGTTTCGTGAAAGAATCAGCGGATTTGAAACGAGACAAGCAAGAGCTCCTGAATGAAATTGAAGAACTGAAGAAACGGGTTGAGTACTGCAAAGGTGCTGGGTCGAAAGCTGAGTCGACGAGTGACATCGACCCTGGGATCCATGGTGTAAGTAGCAGCGTTGAGGGTGGCGGGTGTGAAGAGGGTGCAAAAAACACAAACACTACTAATAACAATAATAATAATAATAACAATGATTCTGAGACTTCACGTTACGATGTGAAAAATCGAGAAGAATTAGCAGCTGCTACTGTCACCTGTAAGGTAAGTGAGAGACCTGCTGAGAATCTGATTGAGAAAAATGAACTCCATGTTGAATCTTCCATAGCTAGTCCTTCCAAATGTCGACAAGAAGAAGCTTCAGAATCGCACATCAGCAGAATCGAAGACAGGCTGTCCCTAGTAACAAAGAAATGGGATGAATCTCAGAAAACTCTTCACCTTCAATGCGAGTAAGTATCATTGCAAATAAGAACTGTTGTTATTGTATCTTTGTACATATATATATATATATATATATATATATATATACTTCCTCCGCAGATCATTGGAAGGAGACTTTTTTTGTGGCAGGGTGGTCCCATTTACAGTGGAGTGAATTGTGGCAAGGAAGTATTTTGGTCAAGAGCACAAATGTTCTGCTGCCCAGTCTGGCAATTGAACCTATTACCTAGCAACCATGAGTGCAGCACCCTAACCACTTGGCTGCTTCCCAACCATGTTGTTTTGGGTTCAGTCCCATTGCATGGCACCTTCTTTTACAGCCCTGAGTTACCTAATGCCCATTGTGTGTTTGTGTGGGTTAGGGTTAGGCTTGTCTCTTGATGTCTCATGATGGTTATAAACGAGCATCGTTATCATATTTCCAGTCTGGCCTCTGGCCATGAGAAAATATTGCCTTGCTTGGAAACAAGTCAAGATTGGTGACTGGAAGGGCATCCAGCTGTAGGAAATCTGCCTCAACAAATTCTGTTTGATGCATGCAGTTGTGGAATAAAAGTGATATTAAGATGATGATGATGATGATGATGTATATCTGTATTGTTTTTCAAATTGTTTGTAAAGAAAGAAATCCTTTCTGTGTCCCTTCTAATTGCTGCTGCATGTCTAATTCTTGCAGAGAAAATACCAGACTTACAAAAACAATTGAGAAACTTGAAGAAGAAATCTCATCTCTAAAAACAAAATATGATGAACTGAAACTGTCCAAAGCAAGTGTGATTAACGAGGTTTGTTCTGCTTTGTTTAATTAACATCATTTAATTAACACCGGATTGCATTTTTAATTTAGATTTGAATGTTTTGTTGATCTTTAACCCCTGGTTGAGTAGACCTGTGACAATCAAAGGTATTCCAGCCAGGACCATTTTGTATTTTTTATAGGCATAGTCTATCCAAGACTACATGACTGAATGTGATGTTGTTTTGTCTCCAGGCCAGCCCTGATCAAGTAAACCCCTTTAGTTGAGAATGTCTTGTTAATGAGACCCCAGAGATGACATCATTCACTCTATCTTACTTGTTGTTGTTGTGTAACCCTAGCTCAAGCCTGGTCATGATGAACTATGCTAAAAGACATTCCAGCCTTGACTATCCTATCGTTTTTAAGCATCTAGAGCTTTGCAGCCATGGGATTTCGTGTCTCATTTCATTGCCCACCATTTTTGGGGCAAGTGTCTGGTACCACAGCTTCAAACTATGGTAACTGTACACATGCTTGTGTGTGTGTGTGTGTCATTCTTTGAAAGATGCATACATTATTGAGAGAAGCCAATAAAGGGAGGGGGGTATTTTAACAAAAACGCCTTGCAGTATCTATTCCACCCCATGCTGGGCAAAATTCTTAGCGGTACTTCGTCTGTCTTCACATTCTGAGTTCAAATTTTGCTGAGGTTGACTTTGCCTTGCATCTTTTCGGGGTCGATAAATTAAGTACCAGTTGCATACTGGGTTGTTCTAATCGACTGGACCCCTCCCCAAAAATTTCAGGACTTGTGCCTAGAGTAAAAAAAAATATTTATTCCTCCCAAGTCACACAAGACCCTTTCCTGTCACTCTTACTGTTATCAATGCCAGGGATTGGCCCTTACAAATCTACAACTAACAACAACAGCAACAATACCAGCTTTTATTCCCAAAATGCTGACGTAAAATGGGACCCATGCCAGCATGGGAGGCAGGCATTAAGCAATGATGAAAACATGTGAACTTTTGGTAAAAAATACCATTTTTAATTACGTAGATCAATTAACAACTACTGCCTATAGATATTAATTATATTAATTCCTGAGATGCACAACAATTAGTGATTATTTATCATGTCGAATGTCACCACATGCTGCTGTAAAATAATGCCAAACATGTCTCTTGGTGAATCAGTCTTGCATTTATTCCATTCCATTCTCTTTGGTGATGTCGTTGAGAAACAATATCACAGGCATGGCTGACGTTTCCTTTTTTTTGTTCCGCAACAAATAGTTCTGTCTGAAATGTTAGACATTCATTTGAATGCATAAGAAGTTCAATGTGCAACCAGATTGTTCCAGGTTCAATTCCATTGTGTGGAACATTCAGCAAGTGTTTTCTTATTCTTCTACTATAGACTCAGATTGTCCAAAACCTTGTGCATGGAATCTGATGGATGAAAACTATATGAAAGCCTCTTGTTTGTATGTATGTGTGCTACCATCATCATCATCGTTTAACGTCCGCTTTCCATGAGGGCATGGGTTGGACAATTTGATGGAGGACTGGCGAACCAGAAGGCTGCATCAGGCTCCAATCTGATCTGGTAGAGTTTCTACAGCTGGATTCCCTTCCTAACGCCAACGACTCCGAGAGTGTAGTGGATGCTTTTTACGTCCTATCAGCACGGGACCAGTCAGCTGTCAAGTTAAAGGCATAATTCATCTAATTGTAAATTTCTCAAATCTTTTCCACTAATATCATTGATAATATTTTTCTAAAAAGCATGACTTCAACAAAACCCCCTTTTCTGCCCCCTCTGCTAATCTTTGAGCCTCACACAGTTTTATGATTTGGGTCTGAGTGCATGAATTTGCATGGGAATATAATTGTTTGGGTGAATTCTGTGCATGACTAATATTTTCGTTTTAGTGGTTTACTCACAGAAGAAAGGGTACAGCTGGGGACCCTTTTTGGGGTACCCAAGATTCATGAAAGGAAAAGAGAAAGCTATTCTCAGATCAGGGGCCAGGCACTTTGTGTACAGCAGAATGGACATTGCTGAAATAGCAGGGACATAAACAAACACTGGTTGTCAAGCAATGGAGGGGGACAGACACACACACACACACACGTATATGATGGGCTTTCAGTTTCTCTCTGCTAATTCCACTCATTAGGTTTTGGTTGACCCAGGGCTATAGAAGACACTTGTTCCAGGTGCCACACAGTGAGACTGAACCCTGAACCATGTGCTTGGGAAGCAAACTTCTTACCACACAGCCACACCTGCACCTATTTTTATATTAAAAAATTATTTTTTATATAATTGTCGCAATCATCCTCCTGCGATAGGTGAGATCTGAGGTAGATTTGGGCACTATTTCTAGTGGACTAATAAATTAACTGTCAGACAAAGTAATTGGGATGAAGTAATTAATGAAAAGAGTCTGAATGAAAATGAAGTCCCCATGTAGTCGTGCGATCTGCTAGAAATAGCAGTGAAATCATCTCCCTCTAGTCATATCCTACAGTCTTCAAAAAAGAAAACACATAATATAGCAGTTCTGGATATGCCACTGTTCTGTCAGTAAACAAGATAGGATGGCCATGTCTGGAATGTGTGTTGATGGTAGTCTTCTTGATTAGAATTGACCTGGGGCTAAACAACAGCAACACTGTCATCTCCCTTAAAGGGACAAAATGCCATAAAATGTTTTTTTGTTTGATACTCCAATCTCTTCTGACACATCCCTTTTCTTAGGCAGGAGGGTGTGATTTTTTTAGAGTGTTTAGGTTGCTATTTCTAGCAGGGCCAGCAACCATACACAGGCTCTTTCATTGGTTTGATGTTATTGTTTAGACGCAGGTCAGCTTTGACCATCTGTTTCTTTTTCTTTCAGGCACAATATATCTAAGACTACATTATCCAATGTGTCTTCTTATTTTTAAACAGTAGGGTGAGATATGAGGGTGATTTGGCTGCTATTTTTAGCAGATCACGGTAACTAAGTCAAAGCTTCCTCATTCACGGGACAAAATATCGATGTTGCCCTTCAGTAGAAACGATTATTTCTGGAGATATTTATTTTTTGTTGTATTTATTTTTTGTTGTATTTATTTTTGTTGTAGAACCTCTTTTTACTCTCCTTGCCCTCCCCTACCATTTTCTAGATGGAACGTTTGCAAGCAGAACACAAAGAAGAACTTTCTAGAATATATTTAGAACTAGAAGATGAGCAAGAAAATCATTTGGCTGTTGACAAACGAATGGCTGATTTGAGGAAAGAGGTGAGATCACCTTATTTTATGTTTCCGGTATTGATATATTTATATGGTTCTGTCTCAATGTCCAGCACCTTTGGAAAATGTCTTCTACTATTGTCCTGACCAAAACCCTTGTGAGGGAATTTGGTTGGTGAAAACTGTATTAAGCCCATCATATATATATATATGTGTGTTATTTCTTTACTACCCACAAGGGGCTACACACAGATATATGTGTGTGTGTGTGTGTGTGTTTGCAAATATGTGTCTATGTTGATATTTCACCTGTCACTGCATGAGCAATGCAGGCAGAGACAGAAATTCCTTGTTGACATTATAACCAGTTATTTTGCACTTTTGAAGACTTGGCAAATATAAAAATTTCTTACCTGTAAAACAGCTGAGGGTTGGTGATAGGAAGATCATTTGGCTAGAAAATCCTGCCTCAAAATCCATTTCTCCCCAAGCCATGCTTGTATGGAAAAACAAGTTAAACAAACTAACAAATGTTATATATTTATTCACACACATTATACATACACCAATACAATTATTAATATTTCTTCATCATCATGGCAATATGCTGGCAGAACCATTACCATGCTGGCCACAATCCCTGGCAACATTTCGTCCATCTTGACGTTCTGAGTTCAAATTCCACCAGGATCATCTTTGCCTTTCACTCTTTCAGGGTTGATAAAATAAGGAGCAGTTGAGTACTGGTGTTGATGGAATCGATTTAACCCCCTCCTCCAAAACTGCTGGCCTTGTGCCAAAATTTAAAACCAATATTTCTACAAGATAATGGACTGATAGTACTTTCTAGTGTTGGACAAAATGCCCTGTGGCCCTAACATTCTGAGTTCTAATCCAACTGATTTCATTCCTCTTGTAGAATCAATAAAATAGTGGTACCAGTGACCTACTGGGCTCAGTTTAATCAACCAAACTCGCCTTCAAACTTGTATCCCAATCATTAAGTGCAGTGGTTTGTAAGAAACAGTAAAACAAAAAAACTAAATTCTTTACAATATTTATTTTTGCTTGCCTCTGGTCTTTGAGTTCAAATCCCACCCAATATCATCTGAATCTCTTGTTCTCACTTCTAATATAAACCCAGGTCAGCACCCTGCTTTCTTGTTATACAAACTTATATTCAAAGAGATTCCAGCCATGACCATTCCAACTTTTCCTTCTTGGGAGTGGGGTGGGGTGAGGGACTCATTATTACTACCATCATGAGATGGTAATGGTAATCAGCAGCAGCAATATTAATTAAGTAATGCTATTTGGATGGCCATTGACCCTCTACAGTTCAGCCAGCCTTTGACAGGTTTTGTTTTCTGTCCTACAAAGTGACCAAATCTAAAGAAAAATACCCATCTCACAGACCAGGCTCTGTGGGGGTTGTCACTTTAAGTTGCCAACAGCCCAGCTTATTATTATTATTATTATTATTATTGAGTGAGAGAGCAGCGCAAGCCATCAAAATATAATTTAGTCAGAAAAAACAAGAAAACAAAAGTCTATAGAGATTCTTCATAGATAATTAGGTATCTGGAAAGTTCCGAACACTAATCTGGTTATATCAATTATTCTATGCCTTTTGATATATTCTTGCCTGTTGCACACAGTTATGTGTGTCTGTCTGTGTGTCTATGATAGACAGATTTTGAGTTGATTAGTTTACCTGGTGTGTTTGTGTGTGGCTGTTGTTTTATTTGTTTTTGCAATGCTAAAATCTAACAACCTTTTCGTTATGAAAATAAAATGTTTTGAATTATGAATTTTAATTCACTTTTAATCAGTATAAAAAAACACAAAAGAATTGCTTCTTTGTAGCTGGAGGCTCTTCAAGCTGAGAATGCCTCTGAATGGGCCAAGCGGGAACGTTTAGAGACGGAAAAACTGTCTCTGGAACGAGAAAGCAAGAAGTTACGAACCAAAATCGATGATTTACATGAACAATTAGAACAGAAAAACCAGCAAGCAGCTACGTTGATTGATTCTGATATGAGAACTATGCAATTTGAACTTTCTGAAAAGAATAAGGTATTCTTTCATTATCATTCATTAGTCTTGTTTTAATTAAGGTAGTGAGCTGGCAGAATCGTTAGCATGTTGGAATGAAATGCTTAGTGGCATTTCGTCCATCTAAGTTCAAATTCCACTGAGGTCCACTTTGCCTTTCATCCTTCCAGGGTCGATGAAATTAAGTACCAGTTATGCACTGGGGTCAATGTAATCGGACAGCTGACCTCTCTCTCTCTTTGCTCTTTATTCAAACCGACTGCCCTGCAGCTGGCAAACAACACACAATTTCTCTTCCATATTTTTCATCTTTTTTTTTGTTTAAGAAACAAATCTGGTTTTTCCTTTTTCCTTTTCCCTTTCTTCAGGAAGTAATTGAATTACGCCACGTCCATGCGAAACTGAAGAAGATCAATGTCGAGAAACACACTGAACTCGATCACACACGACGTCGTGCAGAGCAATACGAATTGGAGGTGAAGAAGCTTCGCTCCCGCATAGAAGAATTAAAGCAAGACTTGGCCTCTGCCGAAGACGAGGTACATTGCTTCTGTTCTGCTGGTCCTTTTGTTTTTGACTTTGGTTTCAGGCATTGGATTGCGGCCATACTGGAGCACACTCAATTATTTATCTCAACATCCAATCCTGAATGAAACTGGTGTCTATTTCATCAGACCCTTTTTAGGAAGTTGCTTTTAGGAATATATATACCTTTACAGACAGTTACACTAATACACACGTGGTGTGTGTGGTAAGAAACTTGCTTCCCAACCACATGGTTGCAGGTTCAGTTCCACTGCGTGGCACCTTAGGCAAGTGTCTTCTACTATAGCCTTGGGCCGACCAAAGCCTTGTGAGAGGATTTGGTAGACAGAAACTGAAAGAAGCCCAGATCAGCTTTGATTGAGCAAGACTTTGATATGGAAGGTAAAAATTAGTTTGTTAGAGATCAGTTAGGCAAGTACCAGTAATATGCCTGGAGCAAAGACATGTCCAGCATGAAGGGTTTGGAGCTTACCACCAAGGATTTAGTGAAGCCATTTGATCAGAAATGATAACAACATGTAGGAATAACTTGACATTGTGATGTCAACTCTTGGTTTGTTCTCATTGTTACTGTCATATATTTACCTTCGAATTTGAGAAGACAGAATTGGTTTAAAGTTATGCAGTACTCGTAATACTCCACTTTCTCATCCTCATCATCTCATGATCTGTTGTTGTCCTGTTTCAGGCTGATCTTCAAGCAAATAATGTTCGTAAGTTACAACGTACAAATGAAGAGTATGAAGAGCAAGCGGGCAACTTGCAAGTCCAAATCGAACATTTACAAAGCAGGTGAGTGGCTTTCACGCCTGCTGTCATTTTCTCTCCAGCTTCTGACAGTCTTCCACAATTTTTGCCTAATATACTTGCTACCATGCAACAGTAAGGAAACCTCTACATGGTCGCTTGGTCTGTTAGAAACAGCAGCTGAATTGCCCTCAAATCACATTCATTGTAAAAGGAAGCACACACTGGATGATGTAGGCCTAGATACACTGTGTGAAATGAAGACTGGTTGGTCACAGCTGGAAGACCTTTTGAACATTGGTTTACTCGACCTGGGCTTTTATCAGTTCCTTTTCTTAGTTTACCTTTTATCCCTTTCTTTGCCAACAAACAAACTCTTCCCCCCAAATCTTCATTACTGCCATGACATGTTATTAAAACGGTCTCTATCTTTTCCCCCACTTGCTTTTAGGTTGCGTCGAGGAAATCCACAAACTTGTTTGAAGTCTCGCTCTTCCCAGAGTCTGAAATCGTTCACCACCGATGAAGCGACCACCCTTCCTGACAGTGATGAGAATGCGATGGAGGACGACATCTCTTAACTGCCACCCTGCCTGTGCTTCTCATCAATGGCAACACGACCTCTCCCTTCGAAATACCGTCACACTATAGGAAGGGGAGACAATCTAATGCTTTCTTAGTGCTGGAAGCTGTGTATAAATTGGTTTCTGTGTACAGATCTAAAGATATCTAGATTTAGCTCTTATTTAATATCAACTTCTCTTTATCAATGTCTCTCTCTCTCCTTCTTGGTTTGGAAGAAACAAAATTCTGTTACTTTCCAAGACTGAATTATATTTGTGTGAGGTTTTGTACATATGTGGATGTATGTGTGCAAAAGTATATATATATACATACATATATATATATATATATATATATACATATACAAAAGTGTGTGTGTGTGTGTGTGGTTACAGACACTCAGAAGAAAATGAATCTCCTTTTCTCCACTGTTGGCTTCTACTTAACAAATTACATTTTGTTTAGAATTTTTTTTATTGTTTAAAAAAAAAACAAGAATTTCTGTTTATAGAAAATGGAAGGAATCTTAAATAAAGTCATTAAAATAATGGCTTTTCTTTTTAAATTCCTTTGAACAAATTTTACTTAGACAAACTACATTTACAAAAGATATGAAAAGTGTGTATGATTCCTGACAAATTGTTTACAATCCTTATTGAACTTAACATCCTAACAAACATATTTCCCTGCCATTGGTTTTTCTTCAAATTTTCATTTAGTTTGTATTTTTTTTTTCAACCCAGAGCAGTCATTTTTTTCCCCTCTTTTTATATTTTGAGAAGAAATTTATTTTATTTTTTTAATCTCAAGGAAATTCTGCCCTGTTTCCCCTGGAAAATTGCAGTAAGTTTTCAGTTGCCAATGCTTGCATCTTCAGATCTTGTAAGGTGTATGTAGAGTTTTAAGCTGCTGTTTCATTCTAACAAATCTACTTCATAATTATATATATATAAAAAAAGGATTTCAATATTAAGTGATAAACATTTTTTTTATATCTTTTAAACAAAAAAAAGTTTGCCAAATTTGTACCATGTTGGGATTTAATATTTTTCTAATTTAATGTGTTAAAAAAATTATTTTAATGTTTTAAAAAGATTATTTTAATTTTTTTTTTTTACTTTTTACATCAGTTTTCTTGAATTTCCTAATTTGCTCCATGTTTGTTTGTTTCCATCATGTAAAACATATCAGCATTAACAATTTACTCTTTACAAGATTTTAGAGAAAGATAGAAATTCAACAAATTCTGGGGTTTCTCCAATCAAACCCAGGCTCTGGTTGGTGCCAGCAGCTTGGAACCAATGTTCTGCTGCTGGAATTTTTCTTTTTAAACTTACTTCTAGATACCTGTCCATTGTCATAACTGTTTCTGGTTTCAACTAGAGTTAAATTTAAATTTAGACCAAACAAGGCAACTGTTTAGGGATTCTTTTATAAACTCGAATTAAAGGGTCTTCTTTGAAAGATATGAGCAATACACAAAATTCTTGCCTTTAGGCTTCATATATTTATACTTAATCTGGTCCTAGTTTCAATTAGAAATAAATATGGAAACTTGATTGTCAATATTTGAAGAAAATTATCAAGAAATAGGTTTTTTTTCTTTTTCTTTTTTTTTTGTCTTCCATGCATCTTTCTCCATCTTAAATATTTTGTTTTTCCTCTTAGTAACCAGAATGAATTCTACCTTTTCTGTTTTAAGTCTGCAAGAATGTTGTGTGGTTTCCATATTGACAATCAATGTAGAGTTACTTTGTGTGATGTTTCCACTTCACTAATGTTGTCGCTTCCCTAATCTTTCCTGCGGTAACACTTTAATTTTTTCCTTCCAAACTATAATCATATATTTTGGACTATTTATTGACACAATTCTCTCAATACTGACCTAACCTTCTTTTTTCTTTTTTGTCTTACATGTGCACTTTTCTGCATACATTATCTTTTTCTGTTCAAACTCAAAAATTCCTCATTTCCAATGATGCAGAATCTCAATACCCCCCCCCCCCTTTATGTTGCACTCCCAAAACTGAAGACTAAACAGACTTGTAGTGTAGAGAGCACAAACAATGAGGTTAGTAAATCTGATGAAAAAAAATCAAACTTATCACTTCAGC
Source organism: Octopus bimaculoides (assembly GCF_046866305.1). Taxonomy (NCBI): domain Eukaryota; kingdom Metazoa; phylum Mollusca; class Cephalopoda; order Octopoda; family Octopodidae; genus Octopus; species Octopus bimaculoides. The sequence goes on from NC_142947.1 coordinate 5,474,282, forward strand.
AATAACCTCCCTCCCACCATGACTACCACCAATAGTTATTACAAAGTTTTAGAATGATTAATTAAATCTTATGTTCCATTTGAAATTTCTACTTTTATATAAGAACTCAGTTGTAAATCTTCTATTTTTCAGGTGTCTTAAGATGTTACCTGGGCATTTTAATTTGGCAAATGTTTTACCCTCCAATATTTAACTGTTGCCTTCAAAGCAAAACAAAATTCTCCTTCAAAATATTTTATTTTTTATTAATTTATTTTTCTTCATATTTGTGACAAATTATTCAGTTCCGACATCATCTGAACTTAAATTATTTATGAAATCATTGTCATTTTTTTTTTTTTCCCAAAGTTCTGGTGAAATGACCAAATAGATTATGGCATTGGGGTGCAAATTCTTATTCATCTGCAACAATTAAGTCCATGAGCAAAACACTTCATTAAAATTGCCGAATTCATTGTTGTCGTCATTATCATTATTATCGTTAATATTAAGACCATATTAGGAATTAAACCTCATTATGTTGTTGCCCTTTCTCTAAAACATTAATAAATTGTAGATAAATTCTAAAGAAACCAAAGCCCAGAAAAAAAAAAAAAAAAAAAAGAACCAAAGTCATGATTGTCATTAATTCTTCAGTTCTTTTCTTCCATGCTGGCATGGGAAGAATCCAATCTTTACATCTAAACCAATCCATTATTATAGGCATTCATAATGTTTTGTCACTTGCAACACTTCGTTACCAGCCTGCTAATTAGAATGATTTAGATATCTTGTTGGTGTCTGAAGAGTCTGCCACCAGAGCTGCTACTTGCCAATGTCTGCCTTAGTCAAGGCACTTCACTCTTTTTTTGGTTCAGTTTGTCTAACCAACACCCAAGGATCCATTCAGCTCCTTGCTGTAAGTTAACAGAACACTGAGAATCATTGACAAGAGATTTCTGAAAGCTTTCGGGACTGAAAGCAAGTCTGTCATGGAATCACTTGAGCTATGGCCCTCTTTAACCAATTCTGTCTCCATCACACAAAAGTGAATTGGATCAGAATTCATTTCTGCTGAGTTTGGCAAATTTAGTTGAAAGATCTGTGAATGATTTTAGCTTTGTTGGTTGAAGTTCAACAGGTTCTATTCTTCTTTCAAATATTTGGTTTTGCTCTGTTCATAGGTCTGACTGTGTGATTAATACTCTTGCTTCATAGTTTCAGGTGCCATTCCATAGTGTGGCACTTTGGTTGAGTCTTCTATCATTGCTTTAGTCAAAGTGAAATTTGGTAAAGGAGAAACCGTGTTGAAACTCATTGGAAGGAGCATTCTTTGGTAGACTTAAGCCATCACTTGGCTTGACAAGACCACCGCTTGGTCTGGGGATGCCTTTGATGGAGTCGACTCTATAAGAATTCTCATCTAAGGAATATTTCCTCCTGTCTTACCTGTCTTTGGAGATCCTCATGAGGCAAACCACTGAAAAAACATTAAGAACAGAAATTTGATCTTTTTTTTCTCCAGGGTTTATTAAAAAGTGAGTAAATTTTCTTTTTTTCATCGTTTGTGATGGTGGTTGGGTTCTTTAAAAATTATTTTTAATTAAGATATAACTTTTGATTTTTTTTTTTCCCATTCTCAGTTGTTGCATCAAATGGTTTCTGGTTTATATAAATAATTTGGAAGACAATTTTGAAATTGTAATGCCTACGTCTGTGTTTTACCATTTGTGTTTCTGGTATCTCTGTTGGCAAGTAGAAACAGTCTTTCTATATATATTCTCTCTCAATAGTGTGTGGTCGGAGGGTTCTATATTGGAATTCCTAGAAGAATTTAAGACAATGTTTTAAGTTGGAACTATTGCAGGTCGGTGATTGGAGGAATATTTGAATTAGAAGATAAAGAGAAAGTTTTGTCAGTCTGCTGCTGCTGCTATTTTCCTGAAGTTTGATTTTAAAAAATCCATTTTGAAGTTGCTTGAGGATATTTATTTTCATTTCAATTAATTCTTTAAAGATTTTCCTCGTCTTTGTTGCCATTGTCAAACCTCAGGCTTTCTTTGATTAAGGAACCTTTTCTTCAAAAGCATTTATTGCTATAAACACCCCATTGTTGTTTTTTTTTTTTTTTGCAGTCAGTAGACTACATTATCTAATATGTCCTTTCATTTAAGATAGTAGGATGGGATTTAAAGGAGGTTTGGCTGCTGTTTTTAGCATATTGAGTGACCATGTGGAGTTCCGTCATTGAAAGTTTAAGCAACAACTTTAGAATTTTTTGAAATTCTGGTTTCATTGTTTTGGATTCCCATTCTATAAATTAGATTGGCAAAACTTTGCTGGCCGATTTTCAAACTTAACACTTCTTTGTTGACCAAGATTATTTGATATGTTCATGTGAAATATATATATATGAAAAGTAAAAAAACTTTATTTCTCAGATTTTATATAATCTTCAAAGAGAAAAAGATTCTTCAAACGTGTCAGTAGTTCCCTATTTTGTCTCGAGATATTCTACTTTTTTCATGAAGTGTTGAATTGGTGTCCATAACTTGAATTAGATTTATTGGTCAACTAAATTGTTTTATTTAATGTTACAGGATTTTAATTGTAAATGCAATTAAGATAAAAGTCAGTTTCTTTTTGAGGTTTAATCTGTCCAATTTAACTTTACATTTGGGTCCTTGAATGCCTCGAATTGAGTCCCCTCTACTCCAAGCATTCAAGGTTGGTCTTGGGTCAAAAGGGCCAAGGCTGTTCTTTCTCTTAAGATAAGAAAAATGAAATGACTTGTTGTTTACAATTCAATTTTCTATTGAAGTATTTTGATGGGTAAAATTTATAGCTTAAAAAAAAAAAAAAACCATGCAAGAAAATAGTTAAAAAAAATTTAAATGTCTCTTCATTTGTGTTCTTCATCAGCCAAAAGTAAGGTCATATTTTAGATTTCATTCAAACTACCACCACCACAAAGTAGCAATTAACCAATAGAATGATGGTAAAAATTTGGTATTGTCGTGATAGTCTCGGACTTGTAATTTAAGGTTTTACTAATTTACTGGCCACGTGGTATGAGCAGATATTTATAACAATTGTCATTGTATATTTTAGAAGATTCTTTTTACTTCTAATTTAAGCTTTTTGGGCATTTGACAGCTTTGAGGTGCCACAAAACCATTGAGAGAAAGTAATTCCTTAATGAAAAGAGAATTAGATGCAGGTTACTCTCAGCACAGACACCAAACTAGTCTTTAGTGATTACCAGATAGGATACAGATCTAAATTCTGTTTTGAAAATTCTACCAGTCTGCCATGTTGTGTGATGATATAACAAGATTGCTATCCAAGTAAACACCAGTCTTTACTTCTATTTAACTTTGAATACCTAATTAGTTACTAATGGTTCATGCTGCTTTAGAGAGGTTTGTAATGAGTGAATCAGAAGTTTAAGCTTTAATCATATGATTCTTTGTTGGTCTTGCAAACTGGAAAAATTTGTCAAGGTTTTATAAACAATGTTGATAGAAGACTAAATTTAAAGATATGGAGAAAGCTCATTTTTAACCCCAAATTGAGAGCTTCTTACAATTTCTTGTTGTTGCTCCTCCTTGCTCCACTTCTGACATTTCCTCTGTTGTCCCTTATTTACTCATGCCATTCACTGTTGTAAATAGGGGTTCCAACTGAACCAAATCTATGGCTTAGTTATTTCATGTAAAGTGAAGGAGATGCAGCTTTGCTATTCCTCACTCCAAATCTCTTGGATTAACTTTCTAAGAATTATGTATTTATCTAATGCCAGCAGCAAATTTTCATAAAAGCCAGTTGTTTTTTGTTGGATAAACTAATGTATTTATGCATAATTCTGAAGACAATTTTCTTTTTAAATTCCATTTTCAATCATTAGTAGACTTTATGCTAAGTGAAGGAATTCCAATCAAAATATTGTCCAAGATTTTCACTTGTGTAACCTTTGTTCACAGTTTATTATAAAATATTTTGTTTCTAAGCAAACACTTTCTCTACTTAAAAGCTGTCTTGTGATGTAAAATTAATTTTCATCACCTAATATTTGTAAGACCGTACAAACATTGTAGAATGGTTGTAAACTCTCAGTGAAGCGGCTTGTATATTGCAACTGACTTTTGGTCCTTCGTTTCATCCATTCTGCTACCTCAATTTTCACTGCCAGGTCAATAATTGATCAATTATTGATTCCTTCAGGCAGAATTTTTTTTTTCTCTCTCTTCACTCCTTACAAAAGGACAGTTTTAAGTATCCCTCTATATAAACAATTAGTTTTGTTTGTTTGTTCATTTAATAAGGTCAAATCTTGCCTAAATGTCTGTCTTCAGTAAAATACTTTAGACAAATATATTAAACACAACACAAAAGAACTTAAATTTCTCACTGATGTGTTCTTCCCCCCAGTTTCAAATCCTTTTTACTTGTATTTATATCCAAATACAAAAGCTGGGTTTTATACACCACAGTCCCACTTTTGTAGGAAATAACTAATATTTGCTGAGCTGGCAGAATCGGTGGAGCATCAAACAAAATCCCTGGTGGTATTTCTTTTGGCTCTTTACATTCTGAGTTCAAATCCTGCTGAGGTTAACTTTACCTTTCCTCCCTCCAGTATCAGTCAAGGATTGCTGGCCTTGTGCCAGAATTGGAAAGGGAATTGATTTCATGAAAGGCAGCAAAGCTGGCGGAATCATTAAGAGCTTGGGAAAAAAAACGACCATGCAGCAGCATTTGTTCCATCTCTTTACATTCTGAGTTCAAATCCCACCAAGGTTAACTTTGCCATTCATCCTTTTGAGGGTCAAGTACTGGGGTGAATGATATCAACTTACCCCTCCCCTCAAAACTGCTGGTCTTGTCCCTATATTAGAAACCATTATTTATTTGTTACATGATTCTTCAAAATTACATTTCTGATTTCTAAGGAACCAAAACTGACAAAATTTACTTTTTGTTTTTGTTTAGTCTTTAGTCAATCCTGATCAAGCAGATTTATGACTGAAGTCATTTCAGCTGTAACCAGTCTTTTTAGCAGTATCTAGGTTTCACATTATCTGAATTCATGTCCTTTTTTAAATGATGCTAGGATATAATTTGGCTACTATTTCTTGCATTTTGAGTGACTGCCCATAAGCATCATTGCTAATTCGAGGCTTCTCTTTCTCTTTTGTCAGAGAATGGATTTGGTTTAAAATAAGGGTCTCTTGAAGAGACCTCCCCTCCTAATATATATATATTTTAATGCTACCAGCCATTTTAACTTCAATAGTGACTTAGTGCCTCTGGAAACCTCAATTCTTCCATCTTTTCTTTCATTTTAATCCCGTTAAGCTTCCAGATTTGTTTTGACTATTTTTCTTTCTTTCTCCTCCAGTGAATTGTTTCTGGTTCACTGACTTTTTTTTGTTTTTTTTTTTAACTTCACCTGTCATGACAGTTTATTTCAATTCCACCACCGCCATCATCCTCCTCTTCATCATCATCATCATCCTCATCCTCATCATAGTCCACGGCTTTGTGTTTGTCATAGTTAGTCATCTCATTACGAAAATATAATAAAATAAAATAATGATAATAAACTAATTACAAAGCAAACATTCCAAATATAATTTTTTTCATTTTCTTTTTACTTTTTAATGTGAATTCATTTGTACAATTTAATGTTATTTTCTGTTTATAAAAATTATAAAATTCAAATAGCTTTTGAAAATAAACTGCTGTGGACATTTCATCTAAAAGAGTTTTATGCAATTTTCTTTAATTCGTTACAAATATGGAGTCGTTAAGAAATTTATCCCAAGAGAGAAGACATCAGTAAGAGATTCTGATGTCCTGTTTCTTAAAGTCTATAAATTAACACCTGTGAGTATGCTTTAGTGGTGGTGGGGGTTGACTAAACCCTAAGGAGACCCAAAAGCAGGTGATTACATTTGGTTTTGTGTCTATGATTTGCTAATTAGCAGAAATATTATTTTCTGTTGTAACTGCAAAGCCATGTGGCTGTTTGCTTTTGCGTCTTCCAGGGGTACAATCAAACAAAATTGCTCTCGTTAGAGTATATTTGCAGATCCTGAGGGTTAAGTTCGCTTTTGATATATCAACCCTGAGGTTTTCAAATCCAGTAAGATATGATGAGCTGCTTTAGTTTCAAGTTGAAACTCTTCACTTCACCAAAAACTCCCAAAACAAAATTTGAATGTTACAACTCCTCAGTTTCTTTTGCTCTTAGAATTCAGTCCTGGGCTGAATCGAGTGCTGTGTTGTTTTACTCATTGTATCAGATGGTGAGGGATTATTGTGACAAACCCGTCCAACCCATGCCAGCATGGAAACACGGACGTACGATGATGATTGGAGCATGATACGGCCCAACTCATTAGATCTCGTCAAATCATCCAACTGTGCCAACAAATGGAGGAGACATTAAATGATGATGATGATGATGATGATGGTGGTATTGCCAGACATTCTGCTTCGACCATTCTCTTATTTACAGCCTTCCAAATCTGTAATTTATCTAGGGAGAAAATACCCCTATTACATCTGGAATACATACACATCATCATCATCATCATCATACACATATGTATAAATTCATCTCAAAAGAAAATCTCATTCAGATCTGGAATTTATCCATGTGTGTGAGTGAGCATTAATGACTAATGAATGACAAAAGAACTGGAGTTATGTAATAATCTCCATTAGCTTACAGTTATTTTGGCTGCAAGGAACTGTGGCCCCAGAGTTGAGTGCCAGTGCAAAACCTTATAACCTCATCAGAGCTGAAACATGAAGTTTTATTTATTTATTTGTATATATATATATATATATATATACACACACACAGACACACATTTATACATACTGGTATTTTACTATATACACTTATAAATATTTACACAAACGTACAAACAGTCATATATACAGTGTTAATGGATGGCACTTACATTGAGATTAAATGGTCCGTAGCACCTCAGTTAATGTAAGAAATGGACAGCAATCATATCTGGCCATCCACACTGAGTGGTCAGTGTTCAAGAACAAGTTTGTCAGAGTTCAAAAACTTAAGAGACAGTGGTCAATGGTTAAAACTAACCATCAGCTTGACTGGACACAGAAAGACAGTGGTCTGGATATGATGATGCCCACCACAAGTCCGGTTATGATGAATAGCAACTGGTGACCAGTTTGTGTAACAGAAATCTGACCACAAACGTGTAATGGTGGATGTTGGTCAATGAGAAAATGGAATGGGACAAACCTGGGAGACTGTCTAACAGACTTTTATCCATCCATCCGTTGAAGAATATAGTACAATGACTACAGTGACAAGAACCATCTCAGCTATGTTGCTTAATTGACAACATTCTTCAGTGATTGCCATCAAAGAGTTCACCGTAATTCTTCCGATATTTCGAAATACGAACTTTCACTGTTCTCTTCTATTCTGTTCAAAACTTGTCCATCTCCTGAGTTGAAGGGTCTTGGCACAAACGGCTGAGGCTGCAGCTGGTGGTGGTCGGCTCTGATAATAATAATAATAATAATAATAATAATAATAAAAAAAAACTTAAAAAAAAGAAAAACTCAAACTTCCCATTTATCTGCAATAAACAAATTTCAGGGGGGGGGGGATTCAACTCTTTTGAGGCCACATTTCTAATGAAATAAGTGGCTGATGGGTTTCATTTTAATAACAATGTTTTACTTGTTTTAGTCATTGGATTGTAGCCCATGCTGGGGCACCATTTTGTAGGGTATCATAGATGAAATCAAACCCAGGACTTATTTTTAAATTTGCAATCCATGATCAAAGCCTTTCCAACCTTGACCATCCCTTATTTTAGTGGAGCTATCTAAGGGGTACATGATTTATGTCCTCTTCTTCTCTAAGACAGTAGGGTCTGATTTTGAGGGAAATTTGTCTGTTATTTCTACAGGTTGAATGACTATGTTGAAAGGCTCCCTCATTGTCCTTCCATTTTTAAAACAATTGTGTATGTTTGAGTGAGATCTGGTTGCTATTTCTAGTGTGTCAAGCAACCATATTTGAGGCTTATTTGCTTGAGTACATGCAGGATGTGGGGGAGGGTGTGGATATTAATATAAGACAAGAAACTTGGCAATGAATGCAATTCCTAAAGTGATACCAACCTATGAGAAATGTTTGTGATTTGGCGGCTGTTGACATCCGAAATGTTGTGGAAGTTTAACCTGTCCCACAGATTAGTGGTCATTGGATTTCTCTCAGACAAGTAAATCAATTGCTGCATTCGGAAACTGTTTTCGGACAAATATCGGACCAGATTCTTCTGTATACTGCTCACACTTGTCCAATATTCACTCTGCAGTTGATTCAATAATATCTGCAGCTTTTCCTGGCAAAAAAAAAAAAACCAGCATAAAAAAACAGAAAACACTGCTTTATTTCCTTATCCTCATCACTGCCCCTGCCCCCATCAGCTTTGTCTTAATATCCAGTCTTAAAGGCCCTGTAAAAGTTATTGCCATTGACCCTGCTCTTCCTACACAAAAGAAACCAAAAGTTTCATTCAAAAAAAGTTCTGGATTTCTCTACATAAAATATTCAACATTACAAAAATCCATTCCCGAAACAACTCACAAGAAAAATTGTCCAAATGATAGGGGGCCCCTCTCAATCATTATCAACCATGGGTTACTGCACCTGGAAGGTTGTCTCCAGGGGTAAGGCCTGGACAAGGTTCTTATGTGTTTGTGGTAGGAGACTAGCTGTGACTCATGCTTGCAAGCTTCCCCCACTCCATGGCGTTGATGGTCATCTAAGAGCAAAAAGTCAGAGCCGATACAACTTGGCACCAGTTTCATCACAGACATTAATGTCGGAATGCAAGAAGCTGGAACAACTATGTCAAAGCATTCCTTCCAATGTTCACACCATTCTGACAATCTAGAAGAGAACTTTTCTACTGACCCCCTCCACATTCAAAATAAATAAATAAACGATGAAAAGCAGTTGACCTCAACAGGAACTGACCCCAAAGTGTAAAGAATCCCAACAAATATCCCAAACACATTCCACATGATGCTCTCCTGACTCTGGGATTGGCTGCTTCCATCCAAGCAATCTTCAAATACCAAAAGGAATTCTTTTTAAACATTGTTCTTACATCTATTTGAGTTAATATGAGTTTAATAGAATGGTGGATGGAAAAAAATCGGTTAAGCATCAGACAAAATGTCATGTGGTATTTAGTTACTGCCCTTTGGAAGCTGAGTTCAAATCTCAACAAGACCGGCTGTTATTTTTCAGGGATCAATAAAGAATCAGATAATTTATTGATCTTGATTTAATTGATGACAATATTTCAACAAATTTCACATCACGAGGGAGGAAGCTGCCAAGCTCCGTTGTCTGCTTTGGCTTGGTTCCTACAGCTGGATGCCCTTCCTAATACCAACTGCTTTACAGATCGTAGTGGGTGCTTTTTACATGACACTAAGTACTGGTGAGGTTACCAAGTTACTTGCATGACACCCTAAGTGAGGGGTGAGGGGTGGGGGTGGCTCTATGCCAGGTGATGTGAGACTAAATTAAGATCAAGGGACAGGAACAAATGTCTTGCTATAGAGGAGGAGATACATGGCTACCCTGAGAAAAATTATGATAAAAAGTTGCTGTTGAAATGTTTCAGGCTAAAATATATTTTCTTTTATAGAATTAATGACTTTATTATGCATTTCCTCTTTTAAACATCATTGTTTTGCGATATCCCATGACACTACAGTTCAGTTATCAAAGTCACAGATGAACGAATCAACTACAAGCCAGAGGGTCACTGGTTCATATCCCTATGTAACATTGTTCAAACATTTACATCTTACAAGCCCAGGCCACTGAGCTGTAAACAGAGACAACAATTTACTCAACCATACCTTGTGTTCTTTCTGTAAATTCATCTTTTCCTGCTCCAGTTTCTTTTGCATTTCATCTCGGTGAACTTCTTGACGTTTGGCCCAGTTGTTCTTGGCCATTTCCACAGCAGCAACCAAAGCTTTCTGCTGTTGCTCTTTAGCACAATTCTCCCATTTTGTCTTCTCTTTCTGCAATCGTCCCTGCCATTCTTTCTGACATTCTGCTACTACATCCTTCTGCCACACTTCCTTCTCGGCTGCAATCTTCCTCTTCACCTCCATCTCTAGCCTTGACTCATGAAGATGCTGCCATTCAATCTTGGCAGCATCCACACCGGACTTTATTCTCTGTCTCTCCTCTTCTCTTCGTTCTTTCATAATCTGAGATGAAATAGAAAATCCAAACCCAATTTCAGGATTTTCACTCTTTTGTTGCAATTCCCTCTGTAATTGTTTAATTTCTTCAAGATGTTCCTTTTTAATTTCCGTTTCTCGTTGGAGCCATTCATTTTGCTTTTCTTTATCAATTTCTGCAAGCAGCTCAGTCCTCAGTTTCTCAATATATTCTTCATTATTATCCTCACTTTCATCCAAACAAACCTGGATCCCTACAGGAATTTGATTATTCTTTTGAGCAACCATCCATTCTTTCCTGACTTCATCTTCAATTTTCTCTTGGAGAGCCTTTTTGTAATTTTCTAGTTCGTCATCACGTTCTTTCTGGAAACCATCGATCACTTGTTGGCGAACAGCTTCCAGTTTCTCTTGTGTTTCAGCAGCAATTTCCTCTTGGATTTTTACCAATAGACGCTCTTTCATTTCTTGTTCCAATTCTGATCCGAGAACATCTTTGGATGATGAGTTACATTCGGTGTCCAACAGACACTGGACTTCAACACTGGCAACTTCTAAGCAATCAGGTTTAGAAAGCCTGGGTGTTCCATTTGCATTATTTTCTTGTAAATCTGTCGTCTGCTGTGCCAGTTGATCTTCTAATTGACTCTTTTCCTGACAAACAGACACATAAATCTCTTTCAACTCATCTTCTCGTGTAAGAGCAGCTTCCAAATTGCTCTTCAAAAATGAAAGTTTCTTTTCACACTCACTCACAACCAAAGCATGTTTTTCATCATACTGTGTCTGCAAGTCCAAGAATAACCTTTCTTTCACATCATCCTGAAATGTTTCATATGTTTTTTTACACTGTTCTAAGGCACTAACTTTTTCAGCATCATATTTCTCTCTGATATTTTCCAGTTTAGACTCGAGATCGTCATTACATGCTTTCAATTGAGTTTCAACTTCTTTTGCAAGTCGGAGACGTTCTTTGTAATTCTGGTTGTCTTTTTGACACTGGGCCACTTCATCTCGGGTTGCCTCAAGTTCTTTTTGTAATAAACTTTCTTCGAAACTTGAATTCTTCCTCACCTTCAGTGCTTCAATGGTTTCTTCAGATTTCGAACACCTTAATTGCCAATCTGAAATTTCTTTCTGCAGCTTCTGCACACTCTCTCGCAGTTCCTCAATATATGCCTGCTTTTCCCGGTTGTTTATCAAACATCTTTCCAGTTCATGCTTCAATCCTCGAATTTGGGATTCATTCCCTGAGTCTTCACTCAAACTGGTTTCTGGAGTAGAGAAAACAAGCTTCTTTTTGATACCTAATTCCTGGAAAGAATTCTCCAAATTTGAATTTGCTTTATCAGGTTCTTTGGAAGCAAAAACACCGAGTTTGGAAGCTGAATCAAACATTGACAATTGAAATTTAAGACTCTTCAATTCCTGCTGAAAATCAGCAAATTTCTCTTCTGCTGCCCTCTTAGCCGATTCAGCTTGTTGCAAGCGGTTCTGGAAGTCTGTCAGTTGTTGGCTGGAAGAATTGGACTGAGCAGACGCTTGCAGTAAATGTTGGCACTGTCGTTGACTTTCTTCTAATGTTCGAGTCAACCGGTTGATTGTTTCAGCTCGGTTGATCTGAGCGTTTTCCACATTTTTCAAGGCATCGTTCAATTGTCTCTTCAACATGGACACCTCTTCCTCACGGCTTTTGTTATCCTGTGTTAGAGAATCTATCTCTTTGTTCAAAATATTGATTTCTTTCTGATAACGATGTTGCAGGCCTTCAATGATTGAGTCGTGCTGGAGACGGGCTCGCTCAAGAGTCTCACTTTTACTGAGTTCTTCAACTTGATGATTGAGTGATTCAATTGCCGATTCAGCAGACATCAGCTTGCCAATAACTTCTTCTTTGCTTTTAGTCAATGCTTGAGCCAAGGTCTCCGATGTTGCTAGTTGACCCTTCATCTGGCTCACCTCCGTTTTCGATTGTTCTAACAATTCCTGACAAATCTTCAGACTTGTAACAGCCCCTTCTCGTTCTTTCGCAACTTCCATCACTTTCTGCTGCAAAAGTTCCACTTCCTCCTCCATCTCTTTCTTCAAGTTGGATAATTCCTGACTCAATTCGTCCACTTTTCGTCCACGAGCTTTGTATAAAATTTGTAACTGAACCAATTCTTTCTGCTCTCCTGATCCACCTGTAATTAAATAAACAATAAAATAAAAACCAGTAAACCTTTATTGAGACTCTGTGAGAGAGAGAGAGAGAGAGAGAGAGGAAGGGGAGGAGGGAGAGAGGGAGAGAAAGAGAGATGATGCATTATGTGTAAGGATGTTTGTTGAAAAACTTGACCTTAACTCAGGAGTGGACACAGGACAGGAAACGTATCTTAATCAGATTCAGCAAAAAGAGAAAAGAGAAAAGAAGAAAAGAAGAAAAGAGAAAAGAAGAAAAGAAGAAAAGAAGAAAAGCTTTCCTACAAAAAGCACAAAATGCTCCTCATCCAAATTGTGCATTGATAAGATGACCGAAAAAAGAAATTTCTGATTTAGGCACAAGGCCAGCAATTTTAGGGGAAGCCAACTACTCAGTTGGTACTTATTTTATTGACCATAAAAGGACAAAAGGCAAATCTGGCCTTGGAGAACCGGAAGGAATGCTGCTAAGCATTTCGTCCAGCATGGCAACAATTCTGCCAGCTCACAACTACCATAATAATAATAATAATAATAATAATAACAATAATAATGGTTTCAAATTTTGGCACAAGGCCAGTACTTTGAGGGGAGGGGTAAGTCAATTGCATTGACCCTGAAAAGATGAGAGGCAAAGTTGACCTCAGAATGTAAAAATGGACACAATGCACAGCAGCATTTTGTCCAGTGGGCTAATGATTCTGTCAGCTCACCACCTTAATGACAATGATGATGATGATGCACAAAGTCTGGAATTTTGAAGTGGGGGGGGGGGTGCTGGTTGATTTTGTGAACCCCAGTGCTTGACTGGTACTTAGTAATAAAACCAAAGTCAAATTTATAGAAAGGAGAGTGTTGTGAACATGTGAGACTACAATATTTATGTATATATAAACCATGCCGAAACAGGCCTTGCCAATGCTGGTGCCACGTGAAAAGCAGTTAGTCCTCTCTGTATGGAGGTTGGTGTTAGGAAGGGCATCCAACTGTAAAAACCCTGCCAAAACAGACAGCGAAGCCCAGTGATGTCTTCAGCCTACCCAGCCCCTGTCAAATCGTAAAGTCTATGACAGCATGGAAATGGATACTTGATGATGATGATATATATCTAAACTGACCTATATGAACAAAGTCCTCTTGTTTGTGTGGGCTTGATTCCCTACTTAAGGCTGTTTCTGTCTGGAATGCGTTTGTCCCTCCATCTGTAGGTTTGCGATACTGCACCTTATACCCGTTGAGCTGGTCCCAACTCACAGCTGGCTTCTCTGCTTCAGTCGGAAGTGTGTAGCCATTGCTCTGGGCTGCAGCTTGCCGGCTGTGAATGGCATCGAAACCCATTTTATTGTTGACCGAAGAGTTTTCAAGAACTGCAGCTCGGTGTTGTGGGGTTTGAGGATGGATTTCACCTGAAACAAAACAAACAGAAAGACTTACAGATATATATATATACACCTTTTATCTTTTGCTTCTTTCAGTCATTAGACTGCGGCCATGCTGGGGCATTGCCCTGAAGAATTTTTAGCTGAATGAATTAGCTCCAGTACTTATTGTTATTTTTTAAATTCAATCAGTCCCTTTTGCCAAACTGCTAAGTTACAGGGATGTAAACAAACCACCACCAGTTGTCAAGATCACTTTGACACCTGATGTGTGGTAGACCATGCAACTGTTTAGACAACACTGATTAGAGGGAGGGAGTGAGCTCATGTATGGCACTAACATGGGCCCCATATATGGGCCCACATGCATTCGGGCAAGCTGGCCACCTGGCCAGTCCACCACTGACCACAAGGTATTAGTGCCGACACTCTTATCAATTCTATCAATCAACTGTCGCCTTCTACAGCAAATATTTGACTCTGAAATGGAGAAGGTGGAGGCGGAGACGAGAGAGAACGAGTTTGAACAAGAAAGGAAATCAGTAGTGTTGTATTACCATTTGTTTGATGCGGTGAAATATGCCTGGGAGCGAAATTAGTTCCATCATGGGGTAAGACAACAGGATGATGTTGGTGGTGTTGGTAGAAGTCCTGCCTGGCTACGGGGTCCGTGCCATAATTTTCCCTGTAATAAATCTCTTCGTGGGGATCCAACCAGTGATTAGCATCCACCGTGTTGTTGTTGTTGTTGTTGTTGTTGCAAGCAGCCTCGTGTGCCACTGATGAAGTAGGGATCAACCCAAAGTGATGCTGGTGTGCCTGGTGGAACATTGGATGCGTTGGTTGTTGCTGCTGCTGCTCATAGTTGTTTGAAGTGGCTGTCATTATTGGAGTGTCTTTATCGGTGGCAATTGAGTAAAGGTAGTGGAACTGGGGGTAGTACATAGATGGGGTTTGTTGGGAGGACACTTCTGGCCGCTGTCGACAATGCTGGTCAACAGGCATCTGACCACTGCTTCCAAGTGGAATGGTCATGGTTTCAGTGTGTTGTTGGCTGCAAGCATCTGGTAATTTCGTCCTGGCTCCAGGAAACGTATGAGACGAAAGCATTGAGTTACGGTGTTCAAAGCTGCCATTCAAGCTAGATGAAAATATTGGAATTTAAACGAAGAAATAAATAATTAATTAAAATAATCAAACATTTAGAAAAATACACAAAAGTAGTAACAATAATAATAATAATAATAATAATGATAAGAGCACTCAGAGAGTGCAAACCTCTGCCAAGGCAACACCAACGTCCTTTCAATGATTAGCTGGAGATGATTTTTTTTAAATGAGAATATCTGAAATAAACTTCGACTGCTCTCACAAATAAGAATACAAAAATGAACCCGACTACTCTCAAAAATTAAGTAAAAGAACAGGAAAAATAATCCAGAATCCTTGTCTGGTACCGGATCAATTCCAAAATCTAATCAGTTCATGCCAGTCATGAGGCTAAACATTCCTGAAAGTTTCATCTGAATCCATCCAGTGGTTCTTGAGATGTCTTGTCCATGGACAGACAAACAAACGTGACTAAAAACAATACCCCCACCCTCACTAAGGTGAAGGCAATGATAATGGTTTCATATTCTGGCATAAGGCTAGTAATTTGGTGGGAGGGGTAAGTCATTTACATTGATGGAATGATGAGAGTCCCAGAGGAGAACGTGTTGGGTTTAAAAGAGTTCGGTATTGAAGCAGGTGAGACGTTGCATGTCATGAGAGGGAGAGAGAGAGAGAGAGAGAGAGAGAGAGAATTAACAGAAATCAAAGTCAGATGTTGTTTACTCTGTGTGTGTGAGGTTTTGTAGTTTCAGAAAACAAACAAACAAACACATTAAATGGATCAAATATTAACTGTAAGTAGTGCAGTTTATATGCAACATGCAATATGAGCCAAAAGGCATACAAAGCTGACTTGTGGCTGCACACGTTCCAACCTGCAGAGAATCAAGTGATCAGTTTTGGTGCCAGGAATAAACATAGTTTGGTTTTGTCATAATTAGGTAGGAAAACTCATCAAGCTGGTCGTTGTCATATTTTGTATATTCAATCCCACCATTTCACAGCAGTAACAGAATTCTTGTGCGCGTGTGTGTGTGTGAGTGAGTGAGAGAGAAAGACGGAGTCAGCTGAGACAATGAAGAACAAACCCAGTCTCAAAATTCATCTTTATCTTCTTGTGGATAAAGTAACAATGTTCATGTGACCATTCCTGACTCTAATTCTTCCATGCAAAAGGCACATGGCCTAATGGTTAGGGTGTTCAGTTCACTATCATAAAGTCATGGTTTCAATTCCTAGGCCATGCAACACATTGTGTCCTTCAGCAAGTTACTTCATTTCATGTGCCTTCACTCTGTTCAGCTGAAATGTATCCAAAACGAGTATTGGTGAAGCTCTCTCTCCCTTTAGCTGAATGAAAGGAGCAAGGGCCAAAACGAGCAAGGTTTGCTTGTGGCTATATGTACAGTGCTGGTGTCACAGGAGAAAAAAAGCACCCATACTGGTTCCACGTAAAAAAGCATGTGTGCTGGGGCCATGCATAAAATACCTGTGCTCGAGCACCTGTTTCTAAGCAAGGTAAACACGTTTTTCACAAAAGACTAGAAACAAACAACAAAGCCTGGTTGATGGTAAGGGCCCCATTTTTACAACTATCCCATGATGTCAAAGCAAAGGGGCAAACACACACAAGCACACAAAACTGTCGCCATGACCATCACCACAAGACAGCAGCATACCTTCGTTTTTTCCGACTTTGTCTCCTGTGTTCTGTTGCTTCGCCACCTCCATCATCCTCATCATCTTCATCATCGTCATTGGAAGACACAGATAAACCATCCTCAGTTATGTCATCAAGTGCATTCGACAGAAGTTGTCGAAGCTAAAAAGGCAAAAATAAAACAAACAGAAATAAACAAATAAACAAATAAAACAGTTTACAGCAAATTGTTGTTGTTGTTGTTATTCTCTATGAAGTTCCTGAATGAACAGATGCCCACAGATCAAAAGGAGTCTAGCCATATTGACTGTTATTTTTAGCAGCTTGACCAACCACATAGAGGTAACCTTCATTTGTGACTTTTCAGACAATGCTATTGTTGGTCAGTCTTAACAAACAAACCACTCTTCACCAAAACGATTCCAGCCATGACCTTCCTGTCTTTTTCTCATTATATATTATCCTCTGTTTTCTTTTCTAAGATGGTAAGGGAATTTGGCTCCTATTTCTAGCAAATTGAGCAACAGCATGGAGGCTCCTTCATTGGTTCGTTTTCATTCTAGCCATGACCATTCAGATAATTAATTTTTTACCTGTAATTATTATTCCATGTCTTTATTTTTTAAAGATGTAATTGTTTTTGTTTTTTTTTAAGGCTTAGTCAAAGTAACAAAAGTCAAGGTTCATGACCTTTCCCCAGCCTCTGACACCAGTGAAGTAAAGGGGAAAGAAACTATGAACCATAAGGTTCATAAGAGAGGGAGAGAGAAAGGAAAGAGGGGAGAGGAGAAGAAATTGAGAGAGAGGGAGAAAGGATGAGAGACAGATTGAGAGAGAGAGAGAGAGAGAGAGAGAGGGAGAGAGTAAGGAAAGAAACAAGGTGTAACTCACTTCTTCCTGTTGTTGCTGCTCCTCCTTCTGGTATTCCGCTTCATCCTGCGACTGAAGGGCCGCTGCATCAAAATTAATGCTCGTTGTGGTGTTCATGCCTGCCCCTACACTGCCACCAACAAACGTCTTTGAACCTATTAAAGCATTTGACTTGCAGGGTTTTAAGGGATGCTGCAAAGCTGGACGGGAAATGGTTGCATTGTGGTTACAGATTCTGGCATGTTGGCATGGCTGAAACTCTGTTTAGAAAGAAGAGAAAAATTTCAGACATCTACGAAATTACCAGATGTGTGTGTGTGTGTGTGTGTGTGTGTATTCATTCATTTGACATGTTTCTTTACGCCAGAATAGATTGGATGGGAACAGGATTTCACAGCCAGATGTTCTTCTTCCAGTCACTAACCATTCCTTGTTTTTCAAGGAAGGAATCTTTTATTCTACAGTTCTTCAAAAACCAGGGAAGTGTAGTCACACAAACACATGTGCATGCATGCATCTCTTAGTAGAAGATACTTGCCAAAGGTGTCATGTGGTGGGACTGAACCCAGAACCACTTGAATACAAAGCGAGCTTCTTAACTACAAAGCCATGCCTGGGCGTGAATGGATGTGAGCACCACACACACAAACGCACACACACACACATTTCGCAAGGTGAACAGGCAGGACAAAATGTGTCTGTAGTGGGAGTGTGTGTGTTTATGTGTGCAGGAGAGAGGTGGTGGTGGTATGCTTTAAATTAAATGGTGGTTCTGGAATGAAAGACAGACAGGTGGCAGATATATTCCAGTTCATGTGAAAACTTGTAGCAAAGTAAGGTAGAGTGGGAGGGGAGGGGAGTTGTGGAATTTGGAACAGCGGGGGGAGGGGGAAGAAGGGGGAAGTTTATAAAAGTGAGGTAGGGAGAGGGGTATGTTGATGATTGTTGGTGAAAACAGGTGTGAGGGAGAGGAATGAAGGATGAGAGGTGCTTGAGGTGAAACAGGTAGGGAATAGAAAGAGGAGGTCAGAAATGGGGGTGGTACGGGTGTGTGGAGGAGGATGAAAGGAAAGGCTTCCCTACACCACAATAGAAACAGGACAAACAAGAGGAAGATGGGGGAGGTGACCCTCCTGCCCCACACAGTGAGGCGGTGGGGTGGGTGGGGAGGGGGACTCAGATTAGGAGCAACCTGGGGTGAATACTTGTGTGATCTCTCTCTATTCTTTCAGGGAAGGGGGAGAGAAGAGGAAGAGAATGTTAAGGGGGTCTGAAGAGGGAAAAGAAGTTAGAGGAGAGAGAAAGAGAGAGTTAGAGAAAGCATAAGGGATGATGGAAAGAGAGAGAGTAAAGAAGAAGGTCTCTTCTTCTTTCAGTGCTTCTGAATCAGGGTCTTTGTGACCCTTAGGGGTCCCATATAAGATTTCCATGTTAAAATTTATCTACAATCAACTCCTACAAAGCACAACATATTCTAATAATTATTTTTATGCAATTCCTAATAATATTTAATTATAAATATATAAAAGGATTCTTTAAACATGGAATGGTTATGAGGGTTCACCTGAATAAAATAGGAATGAAGAGGGTCCCTAATTGGGAAATGGTTGGGAACCTTTGATGGACATAGATTATAAAATACTTCCTATTTCTATTTAACTTTATGGGTTTACTCATTCTACATCACGGGCATATGGCATAGTGGTTAAGAGCACAGGCTACTAACCCCAAGATTCTGAGTTTGATTCCAGGCTGTGACCTGAATAACAACAACAACAACATCGAAAAATACCTTAGGAATGAGAACCCAGGTTCGAAATTTCCCCAAGACACCTGATGAAGGCTGGAGGGTATATCAGCTGAAATGTTGTGTTAACAACAAACAAGATGAGGACAAATATCTGTCAAATGTAAATAATGTACCACCACAACCTCTAGATAGAGCAGCCAAATTTCCCTCATACGACACCCAGCCATATTGTTAAAAAATATAAAGAAAAAAAAGCACAAAGATGGTCACATTGGATAATGTAATCCTGGATGGATTGTCTGAAAATAAGGCAAGGTGGCCATGGCTGGAAACACGTTGACTGTCGGAGGAAGGGGTGGACAAGGATACCACGAAGACTATGCATGCTGATGGCGGGTGCGTAGAGACTGGACTGAGACCAACCTGAAGACTTGTGTTGGGTGACCGATTCCTTCCGAAATATTCTGTTATCTGCGAATGTTTTACTTGGATATTCAGAGTTAAGCTTGACCAGATGCTAAACAGCTGGCCCACCCTAACCCTACCACTGCTCCGTCTTTGGGGAAGCAACTTGAACAACCAACAGAACAATAAAACTATCAAATTAAACAAAAGAACCTCTCCAGGACCGCTGCTGCTTCACCACCTCCACCATCATTGTCGTGTTAACGTCCATTTTCTATGCTCGCATCAGTTAGATGGAGATTGTTGAGGCAGATTTTCTACAGCTAGGGTAAATGGTGCCGAGGGCAAGCATCAAAACTGTGCCCCCACCCTCAACCAAAGAGTGGAAACTCACATAGAAATGGCTTAATTAGAAAAGGATCTTGGCCAGAATTGTGCCCCGGGCATGTCCCTGCTTGCCCCTGTACATATGTACATCTTTTACCTTTTACATGTTTCAGTCATTGGACCGTGGTCATGCTGGAGCACCGTTTTGAAGGGTTTTGGTGGAACAAATTGTTTCTAGGATCTATTTTTGAAGCCTGGTACATATTCTGTTGTCCCTTTTTGTTGAACTGCTAAGTTGTCAAGTGGTGCCAGTGGGAATAAAAGACACACACGTGTATGTATAGTGTATGATGATCTTATATATTTTCCTGGGGTTAAAAAGTATTAACATGGCAGTCCTATGCAGGACTGGATTTACAAATACAATATCCCTGCATATCTCACATCTATTTTCGTTCCTCCAATTCACTCTCTATTTCCTATCTTATCTAAATTAACTATTGCTTAACCGTCCTCTCACACCGTCTCCAATGAATATCCTGGAAACAGCTGTAAGACCTCCTATTTATAAATGTTCTAATATCTACACAGCCTTGGATTTTTATCTCATTACAAAAAGTAAATCCTTATATTCACACGCTGATATATGACCTAAGTTGGACCCCTTATTCGCATAATTACCAAACCTGGAGCTTAACTGTGGTCTATCCATAGCACTTACTCAGCATTACCTGAAACATCTGGGTGTAACTGACACCACTATCGTTCATAACCTCTCTCTCTCTCTCTCTCTCTCTCTCTCTCTCTCTCTCTCTCTATATATATATATATATATATATAGATAGATAGATAGATATACACGCACACACACATATATATGCGTGTGTGTGTATGTAGAGAGAGAGAGAGAGAGAGAGAGAGAGAGAGAGAGAAGACGGGAACCTGTCTCACTTTAAATCTGAGTATAAGTTGTCCACCACCCTTTAATAAATCGATCCTCCATTGATCAAATCATCAATATTTGATGCAGCCAAAAGCAGACACCTCCATCATATTACAAAGAAACTGAATGGCTAAAAATATTAGCAGCATATCCTGGGAATCATATCGTATTACATCTACCCACCCCCTCCTCCATACATACACAACACACAAATCTCATTCAAATACACTCGGCTGCCTTAAAAAAGTGAACACATTGAATAATGCAGTACTAGATACACAATGCATTTGGAACTAAACAATAACTGCCATCATCATCATCAAATGTCCACATCCACTTTTTCATGCCTGTATGGGGTTAAACAGAATGTGGATTCCTTCGACAAAAATTCTTCAAGGCGATGCCCTAGCATGGCCGCAGTCTAATGACTGAAGCAAGTAAAAGATAAAATTGTGAGGAACTCACCGGATGGTATTGGTGATGCTACGTTGTTTGCGGCCCGACTTATCAAGTGTTCCAGTCATGACCATTCCATCTTTGTTTTATTTTTTTTTGCCTGACAATATAGCCAAGACTGTTACCCAGATTGTGTTCTTAAGAAGATAGAGTACGGTCGAAAATAATTTGGCTGCTTTTTCTAACAGGCCGACCGACCATATAGAAACAGCTCCTTCGGGTGACGTGATTTTGAATCAATCAATCGATCAACTGCTACATTTCCATGAAGTTGAATCGAACACAGTTTAAATATTTTCTCAAAGACCAAATAACAGACCCCGAGTCGTAAAACAGTTGTTTAGCTCCCAAGTCAATCCTGATGACGGAGCAGACCTTATGTTCTACCCTTCTTTTGGGCATTAGTCGAGGTAGCTGCTATGTCTAGCAGGTCAGGCGACCTCAAAGAGGATCCCTGGTTGGCTCGAAAACAAATGGGTTGTTTGTTGATGTTACTGCTCAACCCTGACTGAATAGATCTATAATCAAAAGCTTTCCAACCGTGACAACCTCGTCTCCTTTTCAGTAACAGTGAAGAGCTAGAGTTACATTATTCGATGTCCCGTAGTTTTAAAGGGTAGTGTGATTTGAGAGACAAGGCTATGTCGGGTCTCAGAAAAAGCAGCAAAATATCCCTCAAATCTCACCCTGCTTTGATCATAGGGTCACTCAATCAGGAGTTGGAATAATCAACAAAATTGCGTGGAAACTATCCACATTGGTTTGAAAGCAATGAGGTAAAAATACGTGGAGACATCAAACATCGCGTTCGCAGTTACTGGTTATAACAATATCGATTTATAACAAGAACAATGACAGTCGTTGAATTTGATTATTTTGAACGAAATAGTTGGTGCCAACATTTTATGGAGCAAGAATTACTGAGAGAAAATGAGAAAAGATAAATATAATCGAATTCAATTCAAATATATACAACCAGAAATTGTAAGTTTCGTCTACGTACCATGTCCATTATAAAACCAATCCGACTGTAAACCCATCAACACAGAATATCGAAATAAAAGTAATCCAGGAAAGGTTTACAAGAAAAAGAGAGAAAGAAGAAGACTCCCAGTGGATGAAAGAAGAATGTGTTATTTTCCAGACATCAAATAGCCAAATACATTAATTTCTTTTATCAGAACAAACTTTGGAAACCAGATGAAAAAAAAAAAAACGAGAATAAAAGTAAAAGAAGTTTGTTTGTTTTCCCCTTTTTTCTGTTCTGATTTGCATTACAAGCTGGGACAAGATTAAAAGTTGTTCCCCACCACCAACCGAAAACTATTGTGTCAAACATGTTCATCAGCCAGGGCTGTAAGTAGGAAGTAATATAAGCGATTTTACCTGATTCTATATAAGACAATGGTTGGCAGCCAGCATCGGTCTAGGAATGCAACAAACGAGTAGTCAGCTGGTGTTTAATAGATAAACATAAAGACAGAGAGACAGAGTGAAGTAAGAAATCGAGCGTTTATGAGGCAGAGAAAGGTGTATTGTGGTGTCTGTTGGCTGTTGTTTCTCCAGCAGCGAGACATGCGGAGACACGTTCAAGTGATTCAAACGACGTCGCGCTCTCCTCGGACACCGTCAAACACGCGCCAACAACGTCTCCTGTCTACAACCACCGAGTCTGAAATATGTTCTGCGGCGATTAGGCAAATCGATCAAGTTTGTTATTTTCCTTTTTTGTTTTGTTGGTTTATTTGTACCGTTTTCTTAAAAATTAGAATCAATGGGCGATGAAGATAACTTTAAAGCAACCGCCATTTAAATAAAAAAAAAAATAACCGGTGTTCAGTGAAATACATGTCCAAGCTGGAATTTATGGTCCGGCTGAACAAATATCTAGTTTCCTTTAGTCTCCCATGATTAGGGGAGTTACTTGTTTTTTCATTTTTTAAAAAATATATTTGTCCATTTATTCGTTCCATATACTTCATAAATTATAAATGCTGTGCAACGAATTCTATTATATGACAACTATCACTGCAAAAAAAAAGAAAAGAAAAGAAACGGTGTCATATGAAACTACTGTTTGAGTAAATTCCATGCTGTGTACTCGGTACAAACTCTGGGTACAATTGAATCATCAAGTTAACAAAGAAAAAAGACTTTATATGCGGCAAATGCGCAGGATCAATAAACACAAAAAAACGTACGGAGAATAAATTTTCTCAATGGTTCAAAAGACTCCCTAGAGGTTGTAGATGGTTTGTTACCTAGGTGATTTAATTAACGTTAGAGGAATAAGAATAGGTTGGAGAATATTCAAAGAGTTATTACCACTGTTGGCTACAAAAGGTTTCTGAGATTATATGATGCTCGTGTACAAACTGCAGGGCTCAGTGATAGTGAAACGAGGGCTGTGAAAGATGAGGACACGAACTGACTAAAAGAAATGCAGCCAGCATTGGATGTGTTAAATGGGCAACGTCAGTTCGCCTCAACAGTGAAGTATAAATGTATTGTGAAAAAGGATAGGGTAAGAGGTTTGCTTCTAAACCGCGTGGGTTCTGGGTTCAGTACCACTGCGTGACACCTTACTATAACTTCGGGCCGACTAAAGCCACGTGAGTGGATTTGGTCGACAGAAACTGTAACAAACCCTATGTGTGTGTTAGTCCCCCACTACCGCTTGACAACCGGCGTTAGTAAGTTTACGTCCCTATAACTTAGTGATTCAGCAAAAGAGATCAATAGAATAAGTACCAGATTTAAAAAAAGGTACTGGTGTCAATTGATTCAACTAAAAATTTCTTCAAGACAGTGCCCCAGCATGGCCACAATGTACTGATTGAAACAAGTAAAAGATGAAGGACAGGAAGAATCAGATGTGGTGTGTCATGTTGGAATGGCTGTGATGTATATGGATCTGGGCAACTGTATAAAGAAGTGCCAATCCCTTAATATGAATGGAGTTTGTGAAAGAGGGTAAAAGTGAAGAAGACATGTGGCAACGAAGTGAAGTCTGATTCCAGGACTGAACTTCATGGAGGAAATGGCTAAGGACCGGAATGACTGGTGATATATGATGCTTGAGAAGAGCAGCTCATCTCAGCAAAAGGGGCCTCCTCTCACCCAATTTGCTTGTCAAGCTTTTCCACCAGCCTTTCATTTCTCTAACACTGATATAACTAATTCCTTGTACATCCTACCTGTAGTACAAGTATACTGCTCTAACCAAATGAAGATAGAACAATATATTTCATCATCATCTTTTTCTGTGATACCAATTATCTTTCTCACTGCCCAGAAACACTTCACTTGACCTCCATCTTTCATTCTTAACATTGTCCCTCTCCATTCACATTTTACATTGATTGCCCTTCCAAGGTCCCAAATTATCTCCTCCTTACCTCTGAACAACTTCCTGTTGATTTCACCATACATCTCTCACTCTCCCCACACATTCTTGCAGCATCTCCATTTCTCTCATCTTTCCTAACTGTATTATTATTACTATTTTGCTGCACTTCACTCCCTTCTGAACTGCCAGTCATCACTAACTCTCCATTTACTCAAATGCATCAACCAAAGGTCTCTCTCTCCAAGCAAAAAGAAGATTGTATGATGCATGTATATGAACAGCAACGCTACATGGTAGTAAGACATGGGCCCTGAATGTAGATGGCATACAAAGGCTAGAGAGGAGTGAAACTGGTATGTTCCAGTGGATGTGCAGTGTAAGTGTACATGTGCCAGAGAGCACTGGTATCTTGAGGGAAAAGTAGGGCATAAGAGGAATTAGATGCAGTGAGCAAGACTGTGCTGGTTTGGTCATGTGCTGCATACAGAAGTACTGCATAGAGAGGATGGAGCTTGTGGAAGAGAGACCCAGGAAGACATGAGATGAAATATTGACGACTGAGTACATCTTATGGAATTTCTGTTTATGCCCTTCCAACAGGTTGAGAAGGGCCATCTACCTGAAGGGATTTGTGATTTGACTGCTCTCTTACTTACTAAGACTTTGGTTTTAGCTAGGTTAACTCTAAGGTCTTTCGATTCTAGACCTTGCTTCCACGCCTGAAACTTCTCTAGTTCTAGTAGTGATTCATCTATAAGAACAAGGTAATCAGCACAGATGAGCTCCCAGGGGCATCCCATCTTAAATTCCTCAGTTATTGCCTGGAAGACTATGATGAACAAGAGGAGACTGAGGACTGATCCTTGGTGAACACCTACTTGTACCCTGAATTCATTGCTGTACTCATTGCCAACCCTCACCTTATTGACAGCATCCCTGTACATGGCTTGTACAGTTCTCACCAACCACTCATCTATCCCTAGTTTCTGCAGTTACCACCAGATAAAGGATCAGAGGACCCTGTCAAAGGCTTAAAATCAAATATACTAAATACACCAAATGCAAAATATGTCTATATGCATACACGCAAAATGAGAGAAAGCAAAATGTGGAAACTTTCAGATGATTAATTAATAAAAGAAAATGCTTTTGGAATTTTATTATGAATAAAAGATAGGAAACATTAATGTTTATTGAAATATGCTTTTGATTTCTATCAGTTTTTAAGAAAATTTAGCCATATTGAAGTATATTAGTCTTCCATTTATATCAGTTGAGGAAGTTCACATATATTTCTTACAAAATTCCTTTGGTGGTTGGTTCCAATGACTGCTCATAGTAGGAACGGTAACAGTTTTCACAGTGATTGTTGTCTTTTGTCCCTTAGCAGCAAAGTCAGTGAAATTCCTTGACAGAACACCTGTGTAAGTAAGGCACAGCGATACAAAATCTGGGGTTTGGGGCCATCTTTGTTACAAACCCTCAATGATTTCTGATCTCCCTCCACTCCCATATCCTTCTTTCATATCTTATGCTAAACAGACAAGTTAAAAAAGGACTGGTTTTTAATATAGAATCATTATAATTTTCAGGTTATCTTTTTAAACGTGGCGAAGTTCTTTAATTTTGTTAACTAAAACTATATTGTCAGTCTCTTCAAGTGCTTTGATGAAAATAGACATGCTATTGTTAAAACGTTTTGGTAAAATATCAAGGAGGTTTCGAATTTGCTTTGACCGTTCCAGATGCCTCACGATTAAGCTTTTGTGTGAGTCTTTGATAACATCTTCACTGAACAAAATGTCAACAACACCTTCCACATCTATCATATTTTTCACAAACTGAACTCGTAATTTTCTCAAAATGTCTTTATCCTTATCGTCCATGATAGTTTTTTTCTTACTTACTAACTGCAAAGACTGAGCATTTTCATTCTTGCTCAAAGTAGTTTCATCAGAGGCTAACTTAAGAGCAATGTGTTCATTACCCGTTGAGTTTAAGGCAGAGTAGAACACATCGAATTCTGAACTACCTTTTCTGACAAGAAAATCAAGTAGTTTGCGTATTTTATTACTGTCATTCTGGCAGGTTTTTATGTCCTCATTAACTGAGGTTGTGAGGACACCATCAGAAATTAAAGTATCTATCACGTCTTCAATGGAAACCAAGTTGTTAACTATAAATGGCCGACAGTTTAAAAGTTTCTCCTTGAAAGAAGACATGCTGAATGAAGTTTGTGTTTTCTTCTGTTATTACTGAAAAAAAAAAAAGAAAGTAAAAAACCCTGTATATAAACTCTGTGCAAATACATTTACAACAAAAGTATCAGTATAGTGTTTTCATTTCATTAATTTTACATCCATTTTTCTATGGTAGCATGAGTTAGAAGAATATGTTGAGATATCTTCTTGAGAGAAAAGCTGAACATTAGAAGCAAGAAGCAGAAGCATCAGTTGTGGCGTGCAAGAGAGACGATTGCGCTGGTATGGACATGTGGTGAGAATGGAGGAGGATAGCTGCGTGAAAAAGTGCCACACCCTAACAGTTGAGGGAACCCGTGGAAGAGGTAGGCCCAGGAAGACCTGGGCTGAGGTGGTGAGGCAAGACCTTCGTACCTTGGGCCTCACCGAGGCGATGACTACTGACCGAGACCTTTGGAAATGTGCTGTGCGTGAGAAGACCCGGCAAGCCAAGTAAGATCGTTGCCAGTGCCCCTGGACTGGTTCTTGTGCGGGTGGCACATGAGATGCACCATTTTGAGCGTGGCCGTTGCCAGTACCGCCTGACTGGCTCCTGTAGGATTTTCGAGCGAGATCGTTGCCAGTGCCCCTGGACTGGCTTGTGCGGGTGGCACATAAAAGACACCATTTCGAGCGTGGCCGTTTTCGTGCGGGTGACACGTAAAAGCACCCACTACACTCTCTGAGTGGTTGGCGTTAGGAAGGGCATCCAGCTGTAGAAACTCTGCCAAATCAGACTGGAGCCTGGTGTTGCCATCCGGTTTCACCAGTCCTCAGTCAAATCGTCCAACCCATGCTAGCATGGAAAGCGGACGTTAAACGATGATGATGATGATGATATCGTTATACAGTTGGATCCCCTTCTTGTCACAAACACTCACCCATTTTTCAAATAAGGGACCTCTTTGAAAGCACAAAACCAGCAGATGATATGTTGACAGGGGAAATGACAACACTGTCACTGCTTATAGCTGAGGGAATTTTGGACACGTGTGTTCCACCCACCCCACCCCAACAAACCAAACTACATCTCTTCTCTTTCATGCACTAAGCTTATCTCTCACTCCCCAATCCTGTCCTCATGGCCCCCGCTTACTGAATAATTGCTCTCCAGTCAATTGCCCCTACCCTCTATATACCCAGGTCCTCACCACTCACTGCATTCCTCTCCTTCACCCTCAACTCACCAATACCCTGCCACTTATATTATGACTTTCGTGTCTCTCTCTTCTTTTACTCAACCATCCCATTTATATTCTGATCCCTGTTCCTTGTGAGTATGCCCTGGTACTTTGCTACCATCTCTCTCTCTTCTGCTCTTTTCCTGTCTCCCACACTCTTCCTCCTCTCAGGCTGAGTAACCATCTACAGCAGCCCACTTGCTTCTGTCCTCATTCCTGATCTCTCTCTCTCTCACCGGGTAACCTTGTACCTTCTCCGCAGCCAGACACCTGTTTCTCTCTCTCTGCCTCACTAAAACCTTCCATCATCCGACACAGGATCCCCTCCTCCAAAATCCCCCTCCCTTCTCAAAGGATCTGTCTTGCAAGTTACTTGGCAACCCTGTCAGTGCAGGTGCCATTTAAAAAGCATCCAGTCCACACTGTAAAGTGGTTGGCATTTGGAAGAGCATCCAGCTGTAAAATCCCTGCCAAAACAGATACAGAAGTCTGGCCAACTCCTGTCAAACCATCCAACCCATGCCAGCATGGAAGGCGGACGTTAAACGATGATGATGATAATACACCCACAAGTTTCAGTGGCTAAATTATAAAGATCATTCCAATTAGAGCTGCTTTTCTTGAAACTCATCAGGAATCTTATAATGATTACAACTGCTGAAATTAAGGATTTAATGATAGCATGCATGAATGACAGAGAAGAGAGGAATTAAAGGGAGGTGGGGGGAATGGACAGAAAAGGGTGGAGAAGTATCAGACAACACAGGTGGAAGGAACTTGCTAAAAGAGGCCAAAGAAATGGTGAAAGCTGGTATCACAAGACTGAACGAGAGAGAGAGAGAGAGACTGGAAGTAGGAAGGGAGACAATTGAGCAGAAGCTATACTGGACAAAACCAATTCAATTCAGACAAGCACAGAAAATAGACTTAAAGTAATGACGACGACGATGATGATGATGATGATATATACATGTAGTATTTCTCTTGATAAATACCTTATATGTTCTTGTTCACTACCTCTGAGAGGCAGCCTTGAATCCTGCTGCCACTGTAACCTCCCACCTCTTACCAATCTAGCATCGACAAAGCCTTATCCGCTGAGTTTTCAAAACCTAAAAACCAAGTGAAAATATTTTTATCAGCAAAGTATTTAGATATTTTAGGGGAGTTTATCAATGGCCTTCCTACACCATTCATATGGAGGTTAATTTGTAAACAGAACTTCTTACAGAGTTATATATATATATATATATATATATAGGGTAGTGTGATCCAGAAAGATCCTAGTACAGGAAGTTAGTAAGCATCAAGCATATCCACATATCTTGTATCATAGATGACAAAAAGTAGATAATAAAGAATAAAGAAATCTTAATAACTGGTCTATTGCTATGCACTTCGTACCATATCAAAGTCAATGGAAATTTCAATAAGTTGACAACTTTTGGCGGAATTTTGCTCTCCGCGCAGCATAGAACCCCTCATAATCTTTCTATTGTTTAGAATTTTCAGAAAACTTTTGCGAATGTGTGTTCTAGGCATGAAAATTCATACGACTATGCCAAAAAAAAATGTTTGTGTGATTTAAAGGGTATTTAGCTGTTATTTTTAGCACCACCTCACAAAGCAGAATTAGGGCCAACCTTTGTTTATGAATGTGGAATTCCTCATTCTAATTAAAAAATTTGTTATACTCTGTTTGCAGGTGATCAACTGGTTTTCTTTTGTTTACTTTATAGATAAGATACAAATGACTTCCTATTCATGCAACGTAAATCGCAGTATTTTACAGAATAGAATTTAAATCAGTTAAGGAAAGTAAACTAAGTTATGTTAATTGTAACTAAAATTCGAATTTTTACCTGTCAATTTTTAAAGATGTCAGTAGTAACTAAAATGTTCAGGATGTAAATAAACTAATATCGTGAAGACTTACAAATTACCACCCCCACCGAGAATAAATTTCTGCGCGATAGCTATATCACAACTTGAAGACTTCCGATTTATTTGATCGCTACCAGAAAACGAAAGAATCACGTCACAATGACGAAAGTTTAACTCAGTCTTTGTTTCTATTTAGTCAAAACGTTTTGTTAATGTTTACTTTTTTTAAAAATGTGTATCAAATTTGGGTTAATGTTTACTTTAACACGCGGCTACCAATTTGACATACTGACATAATTTTTCACGCTGAATTTGATTTTGTTATTCACATGTTTCAGAAATTTCCAAAATGTATCTAGTTGTTTTTCATTCGCAAAATATGCATATTTACAAGATTGGTTGATCGTAATCAAAATTCAGAGTTGTATCGATATACCAAAACTGAAAGCTCTGAGTAAAATTAAAGGGGGCTTATTTTACGAATGAAACAAACTAGATCCAGAACAATTTTGGAATGATGTTCACTAAAAATATGTGACAAGAACTTCGCGATTAGTAACTGAGTCCTTCCAAACGTCTCAGGTTGACATAGAGCTCACTGTCAGGCCCTGATTCTTCAGGATTTTCTTCCGTTCGGTTACGGAAGCAGTGACCCTCCCATTAACTGCAACATCCAGGATGTGGGAGGGAACAAACAAGTGCAAAAGCTTAACAACATTGCTGAAACGTGGTTCCTTGCAACAATGTTGTAAGTGTTCAACATGGATAGTAACAAACACCGAGATCCTTTGATAAGATTTTCAACAACATGGGCTAGGTTCACTGAACACCATATGACAAGGAAAAAAATCCTTGAACAGTTGGTGATAACCCAGGAGATGGAAAGAAGTCATACGAGTCTGAAATAGGGGGATGGCCTTAGTTACGCGTTTTCAAAGAAAGACCGGTTCAATCACGCATTTGGGAAAAAAAAAGGCGTTGAAGTGCATAATCACCAACACCTTTAAGCATGGTGTACAAAGAACATTGCACGCCACATTTAATTGAAAACCAAACAAGAACCGATGCCCCGGAATAATTAAAAGATCGACGTCAAATGCTGTTGCACATGCGCCTTGTGAAGGAATGCGTTGATTGGTTGTTGGAGGAATGGCGAATTGTTTGAGTGAGCAACCAGAGACAGGAGAGAAGAGAAGTCCGAGTGTGTGGTGGTCGTTGTCAACGGAGGGCGATTTAAATACGAACGGTTGTATAAAGAACGATATCGTTTGGAAAAGTGAAGGTGAATGGCTTCTTTCTCTTTATCCACCATTTACAAAAAGAAACTCATTTTAATTTCAGTCCGGGTCGACCGTTTTTTATTGTCGCCGGTTTATTTTGTTTAATATATGTTGACAAACAGACAACCGTCGATGTTACTGTGCAATGGTACGGAAGAGAAAGGCTGGCATGTCGAGACCTGTTAACGTTTATAATATTTTAAGATAAACACAAGCCGAAGTGGAAGCCTCTACGTGGGCCTGTTAGAAACAGCAGCCAAAGCGACACATAGGTTAAGATACGCAATTATTTATAGAAGGACGGGGTGGTCATGGTCGGAATACATTTAATACTTTGGTTAGCTTGGCCGAGGCTGACCTGGGGCTAAATATCAACAAGCTAAACACTAACCTATGAAGGAACTTGTATATGGTCCTTCGACCAACTAAACATAGCAGCGTGATGTCTCAAATTACTCCACAGTATCATGTAGGAGGTTTATATGGCAGTAGGGCCGCTCGGGGCAACCCTTGAGCGGACCCTTAAGTGCTGTCCCTATAAAACGTCGCTCGGGGTCCTTCGTCCTCTCCAGCTACGTTACTGTTATAGGTCAGAGCTGTTCTGGGGCTCTACAACAAAACGCTTAAAGGGAGCATAAACAAGCGGTCTACAAACTAATGATTGTCAGCAAACCAGCAACTTGCTGCTTTGTCTTGTATTTTTATCGATATGTTGTAAACAGCGTCGTTGGTTACGGGTTTCTAAAGGAGCCCATTCCTGGTCCCCTGCATTTATGGAAGACATCAGTGACTAGGGAGTGTCTGTGTCTCTCGGACGAAATAAACAAGTTTTTTTCTTTTATTGAAACTGCCTGTTTATTGAATTTCTCGCCAATATGTGCATTTTTTTGCCGAATGATAGCGCGCACACGCACAGTAAAGCCGTCGAATATGTACCCAATGACCTCTGGTATAAAATGGAAAGGGATCACAGAGACAGTATGTTGGACTCCCAAGTTTCTCTGTATAAATTCTAAGGTTATGCCATTTTATGTCCATATAGTTTATCATAGATTGGTTAACTCAGTTTAACTCACTTGAGACCATCTGCCCTGACTAAAACCTCCCCATTGTCCAGTATCATTATTTCTTCAAAGTTGTTGTACTTCTAACCTTTAGGCGGCTTTTGCTCCATCTTGTGTTGTATCTCCATCTTCTCCATGTAAAATCCATCAATAAATGTTATAAATAATATCAGCAGATATTACAAATGCTATTTAAAAAACATTCAGTAGTTTCTATGCTCCTCTTCTGTTTCAGATTCCTGTGCTACTCGTGTGTACATACCTGGTAAGATTGTCTTTGAGAATTGTTTCTGTTAACTATTTGTGATGTGTTAAAACTGTTGGCATTAAACCCATTGATTACTAATCTACAAGTTGCTGTTTCAAACCCTGCCACAACTGTTACACAGTCACATCATATTTTTTACTGTAGTTAAGAATGTGTTAAGCTTTATTTCATTATTTTGTTAAGGTTATTTCTACAACCTTAACAAAATAATGTAAAGTGCACTTGACTCAATAGGTAGCATGTCGCCCTACAATCCAAGGTACTTTTGAGTGGGCTGGTTATGCGACACTGGTGTAGGTTACAGCTGTGAACTCACTTTATTTGCCGGGTCTTTTCAGTCACAGCATACCTCCAGAGGTCTCAGTCTTTTGTCATTGCCTTTGTGAGGCCCAATGTTTGAAGGTCATGCTTCACCATGTCTTCCCGGGTCTCCCTCTACCCCAGATTCCTTCCACTGTTTAGGAATGGCACTTTTTCACACAGCTCTCATCACATAAAGCTTTAAATAATAGAATGTAAATACTGAGTTGAAATATCCTTTTGGATAGAAAAAGTCAAAGGCTGTTCGTATCTCCAGGAAATGTGGGTTCAAGTCCCATGAACAGCCCTTAACTTTTTCGGTCTAAAGTGTTTTTCAACTCAATATTGACGTGGTATTGTATATAGCATTATGTGCTTTCAGACCCAATGTTTCAAAACAATTATTTCACATTTTATTTTTCGTTTTGTGTTAGGTGTAGACATGAATTGCAACAAAAGAGCAAGAAAAGTGAAGTGGCAGCCATGCAAAGAAGTTCATTTTAAATCTCCTCCTTTGACCAATTCTCGACACAATTTAATTTCCCCTCAAACAGACCCTGTAAGTAGAGTTTTTCTGTGCTCTTTTGAAGTTTTTGAATCCTTGAACTGCTTTGATAGAACCGTCAATGGCTTTGTTAGTTATATATTTTGTTTTAAGATATCACCACAACAGAATTGATATCCTAAAGCCACGGTGCTATGTAAAGAGTGTTGGTGCCACGTGAAAAGCCCTCACTCTGTAAAGTGGTTGGCATTAGGAAGTGCATCCACCTCTATAGAAACCAGGTCAAAATCAAACTGTGGAACCTGGTGCAGCTCCCTGTCAATCCTTCCAACCCATATCAGCATGGAAAATGGACGTTAAATGATGATAAAGATCCCGGTACTTATTTCATTCTGCAACTTATTTCATTGATATCTATTTGATAAACCACTAAGTTATAAGACATGAAACAACACACATGCACACACACACACACACACACACACACACACACACACACATACAAAATGGACTTTTGCACAGTTTCCCCTCTACTAAATTCCACTCCCCTGGTATTGGTCAACCGAAGGCAATGGACGCACATCCTGTCCAATCTTCTCTATCATTTCTCTCATATTTGCCTCCCTGTAATCAGAGAGTATGTCCTCAAACTTTCTCTTTTCCAACTGGGGAGCCATGACAGTTAAATACCCTATTTTAACGTGTATAAGGAACCCTTTTTTGTCAAAAATTAGGTTAAAAAAATATGGGAGTTTTTTTATCCATGGATAGTATCATAATCCCTTACAAAACCTTTTTTCAAAATTTTAAGCCCCCAAAATTAGGGGATTCCTTATACACGTTAAAGTACGGTATGTCTTTACTTATTTACAAAAAGTCAATATCTTATTGAATATTTACCATTCTATCTTTTTGGTTCTCATGTTTTAAGCTTTTTCTCAGTTTTTATATTTTATGAATTTCCTTTTTCTCAATATTATTTCCAAGATGTCATCTGATCCTAAGACCAGCCGACTGTCTGGCAAAATATCAACTTCCACTAAACTCAGCAATGATGGAAATTCAAAGGAAGACTATTCCAAAATTCTCCTCAAAGATCTATGCCAGGAAGATAAACTACGTGTGGCCAATCTCATTTTGGAACTAGCTAAGTCAGTTTCGTTTTCATGTTCATTTTTTTTTTTTTTTCACTATGGCAACATATTTCTTTATTTGTTGTCTTTATTCTTTGCTTTTTGTTTGTTAATGCAAGCTGAGACATTATTCTGTTCATGTGACACTATTTCTAACCTTAACTGTGAGACTCACTTTTCTTTAACCATGGGACCTAACTTTATTAGGAAGACTATGTATATCTAGGCACACACAAAGTTTATGTGCTTCAATAGAAATATTAACAAAAGGATTAACTCATTTTACCAGTCTTATGATGAAAATTAAATGATCAAAGGTATATTTTGTATCTTATTTTGGTAGACTTGGTGATGAACGGGACAATGCCAAGCAACAATTAAACAAAGAACGGGGCAATTTTGAAGTTCAAATCCAACGTTTAACAGATCAACTTAAAGCCCTCACCGATGACCACAAACGTAAATTCTTTATTCTTTTAGTTTATTTTTCAACTGAAGATGACTGCAAATAGCAATCGTTTCTCTCTCCCTCTCTCCTCTCTCTTATTGCCTTTGTTGAGATTCATTTTCAATGATGTTCTTCCTTTCATTAACCCTCGCCTGTTTTGAATTAACGTAATATTTCTCCTTGTCCTTCAAACAATGAACAGCTCAAGGGCTGGGTTGGATTTCTTGGAAGATTGCAAATGAATGACCCTCACACATAATTAATGCTTTGTATGCATGTCTATTTTGTGCAGAAATTCTGTGTAAAATGATGGACTGCCAACATCTGTTGAGTATTTACCAACACATTCTTACTGAATTACAAGACCAAAAGAGGAACCCAACATCTGACCAAAATCTCCAAGAAATAATCAACACCAAAGTATGTTTGGCAAATGTTGTTTTAAATTTTGTTTAGCTCCTGATTAATTCTGACCAACCAAACCTTCTTTCCAAAGGTCCTTCACCATTTTTTATGCTTTTAGAATGTGTTTTGCAGGAGATTGAGTTGCTATTTCTTGCTAATTAAATGATCATAAACAGGCTCTCTTGCTAGCTTAAATTTATTTTTCTTCTTCTGTCTCAGCCTCAAGTTGTTTGCATTAGTTCGACATAAACCACCAGATTTGTTAACTTTTTCTGCAGGGAACAGACACAGTCCCTCCCTCACAATGGAAAGCAGACCCCACCAGCTTCAATGGAAGGAAGCCAACACTGACTTATATTTCATGCTTAGAGCAACACAGAGGAATGGAGTAAACACTAAATGAGATTATTATTTAGTATTTGCTTCAATCTTTTATGTTCTTAGTGGGGAAAATTGTCGACTTTGCTTTTCCATCCTTTGACACATTCACTGTCAGGCCAAGAATTCACTTCACAACTGCATGGTTCTGGGTTTCATCCTACTGTACTTTACCTTGTGTGTGTGTGTGTTCAACTATAGTTAATGGAATGGCACAAGACTAATCAGGTGTAACAGAGCAAAGGCCACTACAGTAGTGGTAGAAAAGGGGTGAGGAGGTCTCACATTGTTGAGTCTGAGGTTGGAGTATTTAAATGAGAATCCCTTCTTGCTGGTATTTTTCTTTTTTTTTTTTCAGCCTTTCCCTTTGTTTAATTTATTTTCAATTTCTTTATTGTGTCTTCCTTTAAGGATAATTACTGGTATTGATACTTTTTCATGCTTTTCTAACAGAAAAAAAAAACCTTGAACTGAATCAATGGACAAACAAATTTTTAAAATATTTTTATGAAAATTTAATACTTAAGAATTGTTTTTGTTTAACTTTTAAATTGAATCATTTTCTGATTTTCTAGGAAAATGTGCAACATAGCACCATTTCCCAACAGCCTGTCTTCAAGACTCATGAATGTGTTTCTAATCAAGGCAATCATTGTAATTTACCTCACTCAAGAACTTGTTTTACGTTACCTACTGCAACAATGCCTCTTTCTCGTAATAATTCCAACATTTCAACTCCACACAGTTCCAACTCATTAAATATTCATTTGTCAAGAAGGGTGCCACATCATAAAAAAGTTAATTTGGTGTCTCATGTTGCCAGGAAGGACTTGAAACCTGCTAAATATATATTCAAAACCAGTCCTCGAGATCAACCCCAAAACTGTGCTAATGGAGAAATACCAGGAGAAAGATCTTTGAAAGATTTCCGAGAGGCCAGTGTGAAATCTACCTCTTCTCAAAAAGGTCTCACTACCTCAGAAATGGATTATGCTGAAGAATGTGCAGAGGAATTAGCTGGTGCCAAAATGAATATTTCTAAAACTAGACAGCCAGTGTCTTTGCATGCAGAGCCTATGATAACTTCAAAGGATCATTTAGAAAAACCAAAGAGTAAATGTGATAAGTTAAAGGAACGGAGATTGTTTGGTCCACTTCAAGAACCCATTATGTCAAGTACACAGAAGAGCTCAGAATTTGGTTACAGTGGCTCAGTCTGTTCACAAAACACAGTTGCTAATGCTGTTAATGGTGGTGCCAGTCACAATTCTTTCCGATCTGCATTTAGCCTTCCAGAAACCCTTCAGTCGTATAAAAGACTTGCGCATCTTAACTTTTCTGATACATCTCATTCGAAAAACAATATTTACGATAATTATGCCAAACATAAGACGTCAAGTCTTCGTTCATCTCTGCATAGTTTGCCAAATGTCTTGTTACAGGCTGCACCTTCCAGAAACACAGATTTAACCAATAAAGCTGTACTTTCTGACAAAACTAATGAGGAGGAACTACATAACACATCGTTACAATCAAACACTTCTAAAGCATCTCATCCTGATTTGTTAGCAAATAATCTAAACGCTGCACAATTTTGTCAAATGGACTTCGAAGAACGTCGACAGTTTCTTGTCAAACAAAGGGAATTATTGAATGAAGAGCGGAATCGTTTGATGTCCATTCTTAATCATCCTGACATTAAACCTTTACAACTCGACTCCATTTCTAATTGTAGTAAGTTCTTTTTTTTTTTCTTTAACATATATTTATATAAAATATTATCCCAAATTTTCAAGCATATAAGGCCTCCTACAAAATGGTCCAGGAAATCCCCCTGTGCCTTTTAGGCTCCTGGTAGAAATATATTCAGGTTGTGTCATGTGGTCCCTATTTGATCTCTATGCAAATGGTTTGGTCTGAGACCAATTACAGCATCATAGACATATTGCAACCATTCAAAAAAAAAAAAGAAAAAATAACAAAAACTATTAACTTCACTTCAACAATTATCATAATAAATGTTTCACTTTTTAGCAATCAGATTTCTCTGTCAAACATAATGCTTATTTATTGACATTGTCTTGAATTTATCATGCGTTTATCTCAAAGCTTTCAGATTTTGGTGGTGTGATTGTATATTTTTAGAATGACATTGTAGGATAGGTGGGAGAAGCCAGATCTAGCCAGTTTGAACATAAAACAAGACTATTTAGCTGTCATAGCATGCTAAATGATTAAATGAAGTTAAGTCTTTAGTTTTGAATGGCTAAACATGTGCTTTCTAGGCTGGAATTGTTTAACTTTATTTTAGGGCAAAATCTCTTCAAATTTTCTGATGCATATTTGTTTTGGGTTGGGTTTTTTTTGTACATTTTGGGATATAATTTTTATTTGCTGTTTGTAGTTTCTTAAAATTCTGCTTTAGGGAAACATATTGTAAATTAACGAGCTGTTTACTCATTAATGTGTTTCTTTTCTTTTCTTCCAGAAAATTCTATACCTGAATTATCATTTGCTAGTCAAACAATACCAATCAGTTGCCAAGATAAAGAGAATTCTTGTAATATTCCTGAAGACATTGAAGAAGCTTCATTGAAAAGTGAAATTGTATCCAAAGAACCCTGTGATGAGGTTGTCTCTGATTCAAAGTAAGTTGATTTCCTTTGAGGAAATTTTTGCAGTAAGCATGGCTGTGTGGTTGTCAAGTATGTTAAAGTAGATGTTAAAATGATGAGGATGATGATGCTGTTTCAAAATCCCAATAAAAGCCAACATCTTGATATGGAACAGCCCAACCTGGTGCTTCTCAAAGGAATGGGATATCTTAGCTGACTTGACCTATTTTTTTTATTCTATGGTGTTTCATGTGAAGTTTGGCTGCTATTTCTTGCAGGCTGAATAACCACATAGAGGTTTCCTTCATTTTGGTGCATTTTAATTGTTTTATTGTATTGGTTGCAGTTGTTTAAACTCTGGTGGACCCTGACCAAAAGCTTTCCAGCCATGACCATTCCCTATTTTTTATATATCAGAAACTAAATTGTCTAATGGATCCCTTTTTTTTCTTTAAGGTGATAGCATGTAATCTGAGGGAGATTTTGACTGCTCTTTCCAGCAGGTCTTTTTTCTGACAGATATAGATATCCTCCTCTAAATGGTTGGTGCCAATAATTAATATTTCCATAATTCTATTTTCAGTCTTGGAGAAGTGGCAACCAAGGTAAATCCTGAAGATTCCTGCAGTGTTACATCTCCAAGCAGCCCGAAGTAAGAGAAATACTTTGTCAGCCATTGGTGTTTTTATTATTTTGACATTTGAAGACTCTCCGTGAGACACAGTGCTTTGTATGTGTGTATATATGTGTGTATATTTGTCAAAGCATTGTGTTGATGGGAAGGCATTGTAAAACGTGTGTGTGTGTCGTCACGTGTGTGTCTGTGTAGATATGAAATGTGTGTGTGTGTGTGTGGCCTGAGTATCCCTGTGATGGAACAGCCTTCTGATCGGGGTGGGGTTGGGATGTTGGCCTGCTTGCCTGGCCAGTGGGGTGGGGCACCAGTCACAAGCTAAACTGATGCAAAGTGCATTGTGAATAGCGATGTATAACAGCATTCAATAGTCTGGTCGATCATGTGGGATTTTGAAACAGCATCCTCATCCTCATTGTTTTAAGATCTTCTTTTCCATGCTTGTCTGGGTCAGACAGGAGTATGCTGAGGCAGAGCATCCTACAGTCAGATAGGAGATAAAGAAGAGAGTGAATAGAATTAAACTTTGCTTTGTGGTTTGGTGGTGGTGGTGGTGGTGGAGGGTGTGTGTGCTGAGGAATAACAAATGTGTGTGTGTGTCAGAAATTTCACTGTAAATGTTTTTGCTATTGGGAAATTCACAGTAAGAAATTTTGCTGAAAGACAAATTCTCTGTATGAGCAATTATAAAGTTTGTTATATCAGTATTTTTTGAAATAAAATAAAAAAAGAAAGAATGATAAAGTGTTTTATAAAGGCATTAAATAGGAAAGTCTTTATTCAATGTCAAACATTAAAAGACTTCAGAGACAAAACACTTCAATACAATTGTCTTTTTGCTTTTTACAGCAAAAACGTTTATAGTGAAATTTCCTATGATGAACAAATGCCTGTTGTAATCTGTTGTCCTGACTAAATTTCTGTATTTCCAAAAGAGAACTTATATTCTGGTTGATTTCTTCCTATTTTTCAGACAATCTTCCCTTTGTCTCGCTGACTTGATTGATTCTATAGAATCTGACCTGCCTCATGCACATAAACAGCATTTCTCAAAGAAATCTCACAGATTATCTCCAAAACAGATTATCTCCAAAACAGATTATCTCCAAAACAGATTATCTCCAAAACTTACCAAACCTTTTCAATCAGAGAAATTGGAAGAAATATGTGAAAGGGAAATTTTGAAAGATGTTTTCTTTTTAAACTAATTTCTTTTTAAACTTATCTAATAATTTCCATGAATGTGATATAATTTTTGGAAAACTTTTTTATATTTATTTCTGCAATCCATTTTGGTCGACAATGAAATACGAACTTGATAATATATTTTTATCTTCAACGTGTTTGATAAATTAATTACCCTCCTGGGATTTTCTTTTTCTTTTTTTTTTCCTTTTTTTTTTTTTTGAGATATATCCTCTGAAATCATCTCAAATAGTGGTTCAACCACAGATTTTCTTTTTTGCTAAAAGAAAAAAAAGCAAAAACCAATAAACCCCAGATAAAAGATTAATTGTGGAAAATTCTTTTGAGAATTTATATTCAGTTTCTGTCCCTTCCACAAATCTGAGGAAAGATTGCCAACATAAATGATGAACCAATGTAGAAAAGAGAAACTTTTCTTTTTTTTTTCTTTTGAAATCCTAACAGATTTTTTTTCT
Source organism: Octopus bimaculoides (assembly GCF_046866305.1). NCBI lineage: Eukaryota > Metazoa > Mollusca > Cephalopoda > Octopoda > Octopodidae > Octopus > Octopus bimaculoides. Next base: position 5,514,965 of record NC_142947.1, read on the forward strand.
ATTTATAATTATTTTATTTTTATTTGAGCAATGTAAATATGTCTGTAAGCATGGATCAGTGAGTGTTTTTGTATGGTTTCTTTAAACATTTTTAAAGATAAAATTTTGTGAGAGTCTATTTTTTCATGCTATAGATCAAAGATGTGATTAATATTTAGGTCAAACATTTTGATTCTAATTTTATCTAAACATCTCAACAGTCAACACCCCCCCCCCCTCATTTAGTGACCACTGATATTGCTTTTGTAAGGACAGATTTACTGTGGATCTACTCTCCTATGTTACTGACCAATGGGCACTTGTCCTTGAGAAATTTTGTGAAAACAGGATTGTTGCCACGGGCACGGAAGCCAGTCACGTGGCCGATGCCAGCACCACCTTGACTGGCTCCTGTGCCGGTGGCACGTAAAAAGCACCCACTACACTCTCGGAGTGGTTGGCATTAAGAAAGGCATGCAGCTGTAGAAACATTGCCAGATCAGACTGGAGCCTGGTGCAACCTTCTGGGTTCCCAGACCCCGGCCGAACCATCCAACCCATGCCAGCATGGGAAATAGACGTGAAATGATGATGATATTGATATATATACACACACACACTTACCTATGTTTATACACAAGCATGCATGTATACACACATGTACACAAGTGTGTTGTCTTCTCTACCACTGCTGTGGCTACTACTACTGCTACAATGGCCACTGTTCCTCATATGTGATTCATCTTGTGCCACCTCTGCTCAGGTACTCTTCACTGCCTTGTCAAAAGTGTCTGACTACCACTGCCCTCCCATTGCAAACCCCTACAATGGTCACTATGTACAATCATTCCTCCCCAATGTTGTCCCTCTGAAATTCCCTTTCTGCACATACTTTCCCTACAACTTGAAACTGTTCCACTCCCCTTGTTCCCAACGACCTGTGAAGGCTGCAGCTCCAGCCTCTTCCTAGACTAAATAAACCATTGCATTTTTAAAAAAAAGACAATAAAGATTTATAGATAAAATTTCCCAACAATTTTGGAAATATTTTTGATTCAAATATACAGATATTTTAACCACTTCCTTATATAATTTATATGAAGTGGTTTTTTTTTGTTTTTCCTGACAATCAGATATTTAAATTGTTCTAGAGGTGTGTGTGTGTATCAAAGATCTCTCCTAACACTGCAGAGAATTTTTGTAATAAAGTGTTTATTTATTGACTTCTTAAATTAGTTGTTTGGAAATCCTAAATAGATTTTCAAATATAATTAAATATTTATCATCAAAAGGTTTAATCACTGCATGTCTACTTAATGACAACTCTCAATTTCACTACATGGCAGCTTGAACCAATGGTCTTGGGATGATAACCTTGACTCTGGGTGTGGAATTTTGCTTAATGTATACTGTGGAAGTTCAATGTTATATATATATATATCTATCTATCTATATCTATATATATATATATATATATATATATATATATATATATGACAGAGAGAGAGAGAGGAGTAACAGTAGGCTTCTCTCTGAGAGAGAAAAGCAGATTGTGTGATATTTGTGTAAGAATGGCTGTGCTGCATGGTAGTGAGATGTGGGTCCTGTGTGCAGAGAACATGCAAAAACAGGAGAGAAATGAAAGTAGTATGCTGCTCTGATGGATGTGCAACATCAGTGTGTAATGTTGTACAGAGTGCAAATGTGATGAGAGAAAAGTTGGGAATAAGAAGAATCAGATGCAAGAGGAAGACAATAATGGTTTGGCCATGTGATGCGTATGGATGGGTGCAGTTGTCTAAAGAAATGCTGATGGCTAGAAGTGGATGGAACCTGCAGAAGAGGAAACCCAGCAGCCCCCGTTCCTGTGAACCTGGAAAAGGGCTTATTTTGAATTCACCATTTATGAAGTGTCACTGCCAAAATATAGTTATCCATTTCACCATTGATGACATCATTGAGATTCATGAACCTTCTAGACCAAGAATAAACCTAAAAGATTATAAAGAAAATTTTGAAATAAATCCTAAAGTTAGGCTGATATGCCCATGTAAATCGAACCTTTGAAAACTTAGCCAAATAATTATAGGTAAGTGTACTCACTCTAAAAACCAAAATTAAACTTAGTCTATGACCAAGAACACATCATCATCATCATCATTTAACAATAACAACTCTAACACTGAGAACCCCTTCCAACCGAATTACAACAAACAACATTTTTTAGACAGAGTAGAGAGACACAGCGACACACGTTGGCAGCAACAAAAACAACATAGGGGCACATACACTGTAATATGTTGGAGTAATTAAGGACCCTTTTAAACTACGACTAAATAATCACAGGTCCCCTTTTGGGATCCCAGAGAGGCGCAACATTACAGTATTGGTCAACTATATATAGTGTTTAAAAGAAAAGAGAACACCATACAGGGTTAAATGGAAGTTCCTAGGACAGCTTGGGCCATACCACAATGGAAGCAGACGATGCAAACTGTACTTGGCTGAAAGGGGCAAAGATCCTACAAAATCCAAATAATCCTGGTGCCCTCTTAAATTAAAATGAAGTTTCTAGTTGGTGTCGTCTGGTGAGTTGCCTATATTATGTGGAGCTAGAATAGACACGAAACCAAAGGTAACTTTCTGACCGGTCATAACCGATGACTACATAAAATATATATATCTATGTGTGTGTGTGTGTGAATGAGAGAGAGAGAGAGTGTATGCATACATATATGTATGTATGTATAGAGGGAAGGAAGGGTGGCTGGATGTGGACGACTAGCTTAGTTGGTTAAGACCTTGGGCAATTAACGCGAATGTCGTGGGTTCGATCCCCATATTGGCCTGACTAAATTTTTCGATGGTGCTTGTCCCCAATATGTTTACAGCTCGCAGTTTGCGTGTATCGATTGACAAGCGAATTTCTCACCGACACAGACTTACATATTGCACCGTCCACATCTTTCTGTTTTGCTCTTCAGATTTGAACCGATTATATTTTTTGGTTTATAATTTCTTTATTTGAAGGGACTTAAGGAATTTTAAGAACTTCTTTAGCGGGAAGTTTTCAAATATGAAAACATTCAAAAAATCGCAAGTGGCGAGGGATTGATCCCAGTTCTTGATGTTGCGGTTCCTACGCTCGTGCGAACAACAACAAGAAATAGTTGAAGACGACGTTTGTCAGAGGAATTAGTGCGTTGGTTGTTTCTAGGCAACAGCCATCGTTGTTAGTTACACGGAAAGACCAGAGGAAGCTTAAAGCTTTTAGTTTTAATATAATCTACAAAACAGTCACTTGTTTATTTGTCTCTGAACGAAAACACACATGAAATAGAGTATCACACACACACACACTCACACCACTATACATATATCATAATTCAAAATGTCTTCTAAGAAGAAATCTACGAAAACTGCCAAAAAAACTAAGAAAAAAGACGGTTTGACATTATTTACTTTTATCTACGATTTAAAAAATATTGCCAGTTGTTGCTGTTGTTGTTTCTGTTTAACACCAGGCCACCCCAGTCCTGTCTAATCCTTCATTATCATGTGTAATTTTTAGGTATCATTTCTAAGACAGCAAGACATGATTCAAAGGGATTTGAGCTGTTATTTTAGCAGACTCTCTGTTGGTCCGTGGCTCATAGGTATAAGCCGTTGCTGTCGATAATGTTGAACTCTAGGTATTATCCAGATCGAATAGCCAGGCGAGGGATCAAAGGCATCCCAACCATGACCTCTTGTCCCATGTACAGGGAACCCAGGATCACACTATCCTATGGATTCTTTGGTAGGGTGTTAGAGTGTGATTTGGAAGAGATTTAATGGTTATTTCCAGAGGGGCAAACGTGCACATCGATGCCCAGTTTTAGCCTAGGGTTTGTCTGCTGCAGATGCAGACGTCTTCACTTGGGTCAACCTTGCTATTGAGACACCAGTTATTTTCGATATCTGTGCCTTTTTTTCTTCTTCGTGTTTGTGTGGTCCTAGCTGGAAATAGAGTTGTCCTCTTGCAAGTAGTTAAATGTTCCCGATCAACCGTGTAATGGTTGTTGTTGTTGTTGTAGGCAAGCTGGAAAAGGATGAGAAATTTCAGAAATCACTGGTTGAACTGAATGCCATGAAAGATTACATTGGTAAGTATTGTTACACTTGTCCTCCAGTTTTGGGGGAAAAACTAAGAAATAGGGAGTTGAGTCTGTGTATGTCTTTCATTCTCCCTGTCTCTCTCTCTCTCTTTCCTCGATCACTCTCTTTCATCTCTCTCTCTTTCTCTCTCTCTCTCTCTCTTTCCTCGATCACTCTTCCCTCACCTTATTTTCTATCGCTCGCTTGTTATCATTCTGGATTACCCCTTCACTTACTCTTCTCTCTCTCTTTCTCTTTGGCTCCTTTCCCATCGGTTGTGAGGGAAAGAAAGGGACAGACACAACAAAGAGAAAGGTTCTCTGAGTTTCGCTGAAGATGAAACGACCTTTTGTATTTACTGGGAGCTGAGTGAATGGGGACAATAGAGAGTAGAGAGGACGTTCTAGTCTTCTCGAGGACAGAACAACTGCTCTTGCAGTGGGGCTAAGATAGAATACACCATAAAGGAGGCTGGCAGCGACAGGGGTATCCAATCCAATAATGACCATGTCAACAAACATGGCATATGCAAGCGAGATGTGGTCCCCATGGCAAGAATAAGAACTGACTTCAAATCATGTTGACACATCCAGCCCATCTAAAACACCTGGGTACCTTACCTGTAAAATGGTGGGGGTGATGATTATGACGACGACGACGACAACGACGACGATGATGATGATGATGATGATGATGATAATCATCATCACAATTATGCTACTGGTAATCATGATGATGATGATGCTGACAGTGTGTGTGTGTATGTGTATAAGAAATTTTTATGTAGGTCTCTATATGCATGTATGTATGTATGTATATATAGATATATATATATATAATTGAAATCATAAAACTTGTAATTACAGCTCAGCGTGATGTAATGCTTATGGAAAGTTTGGCAGCCGGCGAAGAACGGCACAAAGAGCTGAATCTGTTAAAAACAGATTTTGAGTCACAGAAAGGTGATTACAGGTCAATAAGAGCTGGTAAGTGTTGTTGTTCTTGTTGTTTTTGTTGTAATGAGATCAGGGTGGCATTGTGGGAAGAGGGTGAAGCAGTTGTGACCTTCTTCCATGAATTTGTGGGAAGGTGGATGACTGCGGCAGAAATGGTTAAGGTGAATGGAATTACTCCAAATATGTAGTTGTGTATTAGAGAATAACAATGGGGCAAGGGTTTGTGTTGTTGGGGTCTGGATGGTCCTGGATGGACCTGGATCTGGCATTTTGTTGGTTTTCTGTTGTTCTTTTGTTTATATTGATTGTTTTTAACTGCAAGTAGAGCAGAATTGGATAAAATTGCTATGTTCGTTTTAATATGTCTCCATAGATATGGCACGGCAGTACAAAACCATGGAATCTGAAATGAATGCAAGGATACTTGTTTTGGAAACTGAGTTGACGACCTGTCAAATAAAGTTAAGTAAGTAGCCCCAGGTTGGGCTTTTATTTTGTATTGGTTTAGAGACAGAATTACTAAGCTGTAAATGAAGGTTTAATTAATATGATTAATTTAACAATAATAAAAGAATCCAAAGAAAAAACAAAATTTGTATAGTCTCTCATTTTCAAATCATCATCATGTTTTATTGTTAAGAGCTTAAAATGGAACATGACAGTTCCAAAATAAGAAACTAGCAGAATAACCTCAGAAAAATAAGATTTATGTTGTAGTTTGATTGTGCAATCACGAAAGAGTGAGAATCATTAGAAAATAACAGAATTTAGATTTGTAGCCGTTTCAGTCATTTGCATTATCAGATGATCAGTAGTGTCTGATGTGATGCAGTTTTATCTCATTGAATTCAATTCATTTGACTGAAACCTCACAAGGTGGTGCCCCAGCATGGCCACAATCCAATGACTGAAACAAGTAAAAAATAAGAGATTGACAAAAGTAGGGCGACATCATGAAATGAAAACTAACCAGTGACACCCGACAACTACAAATGAAATTTGTTGACCGATGCCAACAAAAGGACAGATCAGTGAAAAGCTGTTAATTGCAAATCAGTGAATCTTTGATTTAGCAAATTAGTTGATAAAATGGACAGTGAAATGGAATAAAATGACACAGTTGGTATTTTTCACAGGTGAAAAAGAAACAGAATTAGTACAGGCGAAAAAAAAAGCTAAACTTCTTATGAACCAGAAACAGGAAGAAATTGAGATTTTTCAGCGGAAGAACAATGCAATGGAGAATTCCTACAAAAACATACTTCATGTAAGGGCTCACAATCATTTCTCTGATTTTTAATTCTCAGTTCATTGTTTAATTAACATGTTGCTATATTTTCAGCCCCCAACTGATATTAACCTGACCCCTATCATATTCCTCTGTCTTTTGCTAACATCAATTTTACCGTTATTTCTCAGTTTTCTAACAATAAATTAACTCCTATTTCTCAACATTTTGCAAATATTTGTTAGCACACTGGGAAAAATGCTTAGCTGTAGTTGGTAAAATAAGTACCAGTTGTGTGCTGGGGGTCAATGTAATCGACTTTTCCCCCCCACTCCCCGGAACTTGCTGACCTTGTGCCAAAACTTAAAACTGATAATTTTCCTTCATATGTGTGTTCATGAGCAACCTGTTCTGTCGAGTGGATTGACTGGAATACTTGTAACTGGAAACATACCAGTTTATTTAATTGTTAATTAATTAATAATTTAATTTTATTCAATTATTCGGGCAGTGGAGCTCAGTTGGTTGCAAACGTGGGTGTGTGGTGAAGAATTTTGTTGTGCAATCATGTGATTCCAAATCTGGCAAGTGTAACTGGGAAGATGGAAATGTTACCATAAGTCTGCTGGATGGACAGAAGCTGTTGTCTGGTGATAGACTGAATCTGTTACCCAGTTTAACGTAAGCCCATGGGATTCCTGGGTCCCTTTTCCCAGAATTCACTCTTCTATAATTCATTTCTCAGAAGCTCTTTTGCCTGAAGATAACTCAACATCTTCGTCCTTTGCAACAAGCCATATAAGTGTGAGTCTTCTATGATTAATTCCATTCACATCAATGATGTTTTATTGGAATGTTAATTCACCCCAGCACATGACTGCTACTTTGTCATATCAAACGGAGAAGAATGGAAGACAAAGTTGACCCGAGGATGCAAAAGCTAGGACTTAAATACCACAAGACATTTAACTCTAACATTCTCACGATTCTACCATGAGGTCTCCTACTCCTCCTCCTCCTCCATAAAAATTCATATATTTATTTAAATGTCTTTTTATGTATTTATTTCAGGGGGCTTTGGATAAACTTGTGTCGAAAATGGAGATATCAAAAGAACAATGGGAGAAACGAGCCAGAATGATTCAGGCCAAAAATAAGAAAGTATTTCTTGAATTTGGCTTAAATCCACTTGATTTGTAATATTTTTGCCTCAAGATTTTCTGCTCCACAAGGTATGGCTTCATCTTTGTCTTGAGACAATTGTATTCTCTGAACCAGCTCATGGTTCAGAGCACATTATAGTAGTAGTAGTCGTAGCAAAGGTGTAGAGTGGACACAGCAGCAGAGTTATGGGTGCAAGGCTGGTTCACGTCTGTCAGTGATTGATTTTCAATCAGTGGAATGTTGGTGGTTTAGCCCCAGGTCAGCCTTATGGGTTAATTGTATTCATCTCGCCTTTCATATGAACCAGTCATGAAGAGTTATGTCCCTTCGCTTGTCTAATTTGGTTTTTCTGAGTCACGAGACTTGTATTTCAATCTCCCACAACTATTAAACTCCATTCATATAACAAATAAAAGTATACTTTAAAATAAAAATTCCAAATATCAAAGCAAAATTTAAACAATAATTAAACAATTCCCTTCAGTTTGAATAAATAAAAATATTTGCACAATAAAAGTAAAGTAATTTGTTTTATTTCGCCTCTGTTCGTAATGACGTCCATTATCATTGATGCATGCAAAATTATGAAAGATTCCAAAAGATTGACGTTGGACAAAAAGAAAAATTATACAACGAGCGAAAATGTTGGGTAGGGGTGAGTGTATCAGGAGCATTGTACAAAAAGACACTTTATATGATTGTATGAAAGACACTTTATATGATTGTATGAATTAAAAGTTTATAATAAATAACTCTAAATATTTTTTTAATCTCAAACAGCATTTACAGTATTTTTTAATTTGACATCATGTCATTTTTAAAGCCATTTCTATACCATTCACATTATTCATATATCATTGAGTTATTTACCCTCCTGTATAAAATTTATGTAAATCACGTCATTAAAATTGCAAGTGTTTGATTATTCGTACCATGTGGCGTTTATATCTTTTATATGTAATTCTTTTTATCAATTTCGTTGTGTCCAGGGATAGTCATTCTGCTAATGTTGAGAATACATGCTCTGGTTCGATTCCACTCCTTTAGTATTAGTCAATTGGTTAAAACTCAACTAATTGATTGTTTGTTTAACTTGGTTGACCAATTAGTCAAATTTTTGGTCAAAGCTCTTTATATCAAATATCATTTATTTATAGTCTTATACAATTTAAGTATAATTTTTTATATCACATATATACGTATTCATTAAGTATCATTTTTATATAAGATATACACCATTTATCATATCAATTATATATAATTTATAACGTATATCATTCACACTTTTGTTGATAAAATATTTCTTTGTCTTTTAATTAAATGACAGAGAATGGAAGAGTAGAGTTGCAACTATGATGGCACTTCTTGTCCGTCCAGCTTTACAATGAACATAAACACACTGACCAAGTTGTTGATAATAGCTGATGAAAGCCAGAGCTTGAGTGACCTGCCACAAGCTGGGTGTCCCAACGAAATCTTCAACTTCCATTCCAAAGACAACATAATTGTAGAGGTGAAAAGGAAAAAGTGAGAAGGAGGGAAAGAGAGTGAAAATTAATTGTTAATTAATAAATCATTTTTTTATAATTACGTTTTATTGTCTTTGAATTGTTTCAGAAAATAATGACTTTATTATTTCATAAACCATCCCACTTCCAACATAAATATGTATTGAGTAATTTTGTGTGTGTGTGTGTGTGTATGTGCATATATGCACATATACACACAATGTGTGTATTTGCATGCACACACACACACACACCTTTTCCATAATAGATATGTGTGTATGTGTGTGTATATATATATATATATATACATACATATATATATGTATATATGTATATATATAAAACAGCATGGGAGAGGGACATTCAGTGATAGAGATGATGATGATGTGAAAGAGAAGGAAGAGGATGCGGTAGGAGAGGTGGTCATGGTGGTCATGGTGATAGTAATGATGACGTAATGTTTGGACAAAAAAGTTAATGCTTGTAATTCTTCAATTTTTCTTTGTTAAATCCTTGTGTGTTTATGTACCTATGCGTGTGTGTGTCTGTATGCACGTGTGTGTATGTATGTGTACAAATGTTTGTGTGTGTGTGTGTGTAGGTAAACGATGTCTGTGTGGTCGTTTTCTTTTGCACTATTGTTGGTTAAATCACGAGGAATTCTTTAGTATTTCAAAGAATTCACTGCTGTGTGGGATGGCAAATGCCAACCCATTGGCATATCATTAACATAACATACAAACTGAAGGCCATCAAGCAGAATCTCTGTCATCCGACGCTGCCTTCTCTTGTCAGCTTCATCATTTCAAGTTCTGTCCATCATTCCTCCTCTATTCTGCTTTGTGCTGTTGTACAGGACACAACAACTGGTCACTTGAAAGTGTTTCCTAGTTTGACCAGTGACACATTCACACACACACCTGACAACAAGAAAACAAAACACTATTTTTGTTCAGTGGTGGTCATCATACTGAGTACAGTGTGAAGTTGCAGAGTGAGGTAGGTTCATATTCAATTGTAAGACACTTTTGTGATTTTAGAATTTCCATAACTTAACTCTCTCTCTCTCTCTCTCTCTCTCTCTCTCTCTCTCTCTCTCTGCTGTCTTGCTCTCTGCTTCTCTCTCTCTCTCTCTCTCTGCTGTCTCGCTCTCTGCTTCTCTCTCTCTCTCTCTCTGCTGTCTTGCTCTCTGCTTCTCTCTCTCTCTGCTGTCTTGCTCTCTGCTTCTCTCTCTCTCTCTCTCTCTCTCTCTGTGCTTGTCTCTCTCTCTCTCTCTCTGTGCTTTTCTCTCTCTCTCTGTGCTTTTCTCTCTCTCTCTGCTTTTCTCTCTCTCTCTGTGCTTTTCTCTCTCTCTCTCTCTGTGCTTCTCTCTCTCTCTCTGTGCTTCTCTCTCTCTCTCTGTGCTTCTCTCTCTCTCCCTCTCTCTCCCCACTCCTCTCCCTTTCTGTTGCTTTTACAGTAGTATTTGATCCTTGGACCTCGTTCACCCAGGCTCTTGACAACCGATGTTGGTGTGTTTATATCCCTGTAACTTAGTGGTTTGGCAAAAGACACTGATAGAATGGATACTAGGTTTACAAAGACTAAGTCCTGGGGTTGATTTCTTGAACTAAAAAACCCTGTAAAGTGGTGCTTCAGCATGGCCACAGCCAAATGACCAAAACAAATAAAAGAATAAATGAATGCATTTAATAAGGTATTCTTTGAGATTAGTTGGTAAAAAAACATTTTGGGATGCAGGACTGAGTTGATGCTGAAAGCTTTGATGACAAGGCCTAAACCTTTAAAAAAACAACCAGGATTTGAAACTTGTTTTTTTTTAATCTCATTTCAGACAAATTGGTTAAAATTGTTTTTTGACAAACGGGAATATCTACAGAGGCAATGGATCAGTTTTCTGCAATTGGAACATCAATCCTCAACAAAGTTGCATTCTATCCGTCCCTTTTCTACAATTATGCCTTGTATTTAGCTTCCTTTCGTCATTGGTATGTTCGCATAGACAACTCAATCATCTTTGGTGCCTTACCATTTCGGCAAATGGCCACACAAGTAAGATTTATTTACATGTATATGTACGATTGTATGTGTGTGTGTGTGTATGCATATATGTGTATGTATGTATATATGTGTATGCACGTAACATGTATGCATGTGTGTGTGCACATAACATGTATGCATGTGTGCATGTATGAATGTATGTATGTATGTATGTCTATATATATTTGACCACAGTCTAATGACTGAAACAAGTAAAAGGCGAAAGATAAAAGGTTATATAAATGCATAAATATGGCCCCTTCGTTATGGGTCACTCAGTACACCACTACCCCACCCCGCCTCCTCATGGATCCACTGATATCTTTTTACAGCTGAGCTGACTGAGCCAGTTTACAGGCATTTATAGTTCAGCTGTCTGACATCTTACTAATGACCAAATAAGGAAGCGTCTAAGTAAGTTATTCAACATGCTAGAAATAGCAGTCAAATGTCTATCAGAATCAAACCCCAACAGAACTAAACAAGGAAGGATATATTGAGTAACATGGTTCTTAAAGGTTGGCTATGGCTGGATTGCATTTGATCATAGGTCTGTTCAGTGAAGGTTTTGATTGGGTGTTAGAGGACAACAACAACAACAACAGCAACATCTTAACCCTTCAGCCTCTTGTGGTGTCATCACAGTGAAAAGTCTCATTGGATTCAATGACAGTCTGTTCGTTAATTAACTTTTAATGAAAATTCTGATTGAGTTAATTTAATTTTTCTTTTCTCTTTTCGTTCCAGTTGGTGGAAAAGGAAAACGTAAGAGGTGTTCTCTCAGCCAATGAGAATTTCGAAACAAAGCATTTTACACCATCAAAAGAGGTATAATCCATCTCGGTATTATAAGGACATCACCACCACCACCACCACCACCACCACCACCACCACCACCATCATCATCCTCTTCATTTAACATCCGTTTTCAATGCTGATATGGGTTGGGTGGTCTGACAGGAGCAGGCAAACTGCAGAGCTGCACCAGGTTCCAATCGTCTGGTCTGGCATGGTTTCTATGGTTGGATGTTCTTCCTTATACCAACCACTTTACAGAATGTCTAAAGGGTGTTTTTTCTGTGGTGCCAGCATGGGATAGTATGTATCATTATATAACGAAATATCAGTATGTAAATCAATCAGTCAATCAATCAATCAATCAATCAATCCATCCATCCATCCATCCGTCCGTCCGTCCGTCCGTCCGTCCGTCCGTCCGTCCGTCCGTCCGTCCGTCCGTCCGTCCGTCCGTCCGTCCGTCCGTCTATCTATCTATCTATCTATCTCCAGGGTGCATAAGATATTTGAGGACAGATTTATGTTTATAAAAAAAAAAAGCAGATATATAATAACAGATAATAACTTTATCAAAAAATACTCTGAGGATAAAAATAAACCTTCTTTTCTGTAATGTTCTTCAATAAAGCCATCTTCAGCTTCAATAACTGCTTCTATATGAGATCTAAATCATTTACCTGCTCGAATCAAGTGGTCCTGGTTCATTTTGGACATTACTCTGACTGTGGCAGCTTTCAAAGAATCTTTGGTGCTGTGGCCATGTTCATTGACCTCTCTCTCAACGACACTGCATAACCTGGCGTTTCCCAGGTTATTGAAAATAATTCAATTTAAGAATGCCTTTTAAATCTCTAATAAAAAAATGAAACATGGATTATGCAGTTCTCAACAGTTATTAGCTGAGCTACCAACTGTATTTGCCAATAACATGTTTTGTCCGACATTCTCACTGTTAGAATTGTTAAAAAAGCAGGGAGTTCTTTGTCTTTGCAATCACCTTCAATTGTCATTATTTATTTGAAACACATTGATCCTGAAAATGCATAAATTTGAGAACAGCTGCCCCCTGGGCGCTCCTCTCCTATTAATAAACACGTTTAACAAAAATTGTATCAGATGATCATCATCATCATCATCATCATCGTTTAACGTCCGCTTTCCATGCTAGCATGGGTTGGACGATTTGACTGAGGACTGGTGAAACCGGATGGCAACACCAGGCTCCAGTCTGATTTGGCAGAGTTTCTACAGCTGGATGCCCTTCCTAACGCCAACCACTCAGAGAGTGTAGTGGGTGCTTTTACGTGTCACCCGCACGAAAACGGCCACGCTCGAAATGGTGTCTTTTATGTGCCACCCGCACAAGCCAGTCCAGGGGCACTGGCAACGATCTCGCTCGAAAATCCTACAGGAGCCAGTCAGGCGGTACTGGCAACGGCCACGCTCAAAATGGTGCATCTCATGTGCCACCCGCACAAGAACCAGTCCAGGGGCACTGGCAACGATCTTACTTGGCTTGCCGGGTCTTCTCACGCACAGCCCATTTCCAAAGGTCTCGGTCCGTAGTCATCGCCTCGGTGAGGCCCAATGTACGAAGGTCTTGCCTCACCACCTCAGCCCAGGTCTTCCTGGGCCTACCTCTTCCACGGGTTCCCTCAACTGTTAGGGTGTGGCACTTTTTCACGCAGCTATCCTCCTCCATTCTCACCACATGTCCATACCAGCGCAATCGTCTCTCTTGCACGCCACAACTGATGCTTCTAATGTTCAGCTTTTCTCTCAAGATACTTACACTCTGACGGGTATTCACATTGACATTACACATCCAACGGAGCATACTGGCTTCATTCCTTGCGAGCTTACGTATGTCCTCAGCAGTTACAGCCCATGTTTCACTGCCATGTAGCATGGTTGTTCGTACGCATGCGTCATACAGTCTGCTGATGTGAGTATAAATGGATTGGAACAGATCTGGAAATCAATCACAGTTGAATTGTGTAGAGTTTCTAAATACACGATGCTTTGAATGTGTCCTTTAATTGGTGTATAAAGGAAGAGATTTGGGGGACTTCCAAGTTGTGAACATCCTACATATAATTGCCCATGAGAGAAGCAAGGAGAATGAAAAAATAAATCAGAACTGTATTATTATTTCCAATGTCAAATTGTTCACGTACCTCAAGTATGGTACAGATTGATCCAGATGTTTGGACATGCATAGAGGACACACACACACAGGCAACATATTTCATATAGGAAGATAATGTACGTTTTTAGAAAATAACTATAAAATGCAATTATAGAGAATCATTTTATTAACACTGTTTCTCTCTCTCTCTCTCTCTTTCTTTCTTCCTCTCTCTTTCCTTCTCTTTCACTCTCCTTTATATATACATATATATGTTTCCTTCTAAGGAATGGAAGGATCTTGGTGTTGGTTTCCTCCAAGTGGAAGTTGAAGATTTCGTTGGGACACCCAGCTTGTGGCAGGTCACTCAAGCTCTGGCTTTCATCAGCTATTATCAACAACTTGGTCAGTGTGTTTATGTTCATTGTAAAGCTGGACGGACAAGAAGTGCCATCATAGTTGCTTGTTATCTCATGATGGTGAGGCCAACTCTACTCTTCCATTCTCTGTCATTTAATTAAAAGACAAAGAAATATTTTATCAACAAAGTGTGAATATTTCATCTCATGTGTGGTTTAAATGCGTGAAATAGAAATAATTTATGAAACAATTTATAAATGATTCAACTAATAAAATACAAGATATTTAAATGTTATTAATGCTATATAATATATATTTTATAATTGATATATAAATACTATACACATTATACAATATATTGTTATAAGAATTACATAAATATTTGAGATAGTGAAGGATGCATGAGAAAAATGCCTTATAAATGCTATAGAATTTGGATGACATATAAATTATATATATATTATATATATAATTTATATGTCATCCAAATTCTTTCTGTTGAAGAGCGTAGCTCGAAACGTCAAAGACTTTCCGTATTCCCGAGCGTCATACTAATATATACTTTTGTTATTTACACCACCTGTCCTCGTCTGTTGTTATTTTTTGTATATTCTCCCATATATATTATATACATATAGACATACATATATAAACAAATGTATATAAGCATATCTATCCAAATGGCCTTCTGTGTGTGTGTGTGTGTGTGTTATGAATAATATATAAGTGATGTATGAATTCTAGAAATTCTTTGTAATATATAATATAAATGATATAAATATCTGGAATTCATAATATACAAACGATATTATACTTTGACATGTGATATTAATGATAAATGAATTAACCAATGGATAATGTAACCTTTATAACTATAATCAAACTTTGCATGTGTGTGTGTGTGTGTGTGTGTCTATTCCTGCAAGCTAATGAAATACTTGTTTTGATTACATTAACGGGAGCTGTACCTAAGACATGCTATCTAGTTACAACTAGTTATATTGATCCAACAAGAGTTAAATGTCTTGACCAAGGCTATTGTTGTGTTGCCAGTCCAATTCCTAACCAATGTCCTCTCTATTCGATTCCCTTTTTATACCGAACATGTCTATGTATTTACAGAAGAACCAGTGGGATGACGCAACAGCATGGAACCACATCCTCTCCAGATGCACACATGTACGACTTACACAGCAGCAGCAACAATTCCTCCACTTCTTCTATTTAACTCAGACCAGCATGTAGAAACTAAGAACCAGATGATTTCCAACTCAGACATGCTTCCACCTCCATTCAGTTTACAAGAAACAGTGACTCAACGTATATATATCAGCTGAAATCAATTCAAGATGAACTCTTCTTCTGAAACCTTGGGCGTCCCTCCACAACAACTTGTATTAAACTAACTTTAACAATTTGATCTCAACATATGACTTTTAGCTCAATGTATGACAGCCACAATGCATCATACAATAACTTCAACCCACAAGGACTACTTTCACTCAAAATACAACAGCCTCAACTCAATATATAAAACAATCTCATCTTAATTAATATGATCTCACTCCCAAATTATTTTATAACAAACTCAACTCTTTTGATGAGTTCACTTCAAAGCAAGATGGCCGGCACTCAGCTAAGCCTTCACCTGTCAGCTGCCTTTATGTAAATTGTTGAATTATTCAAAGTGAAGTAAATCGTTTAATGTTTACTTTGATTGTTGGTATTTTTATTTGGAAATATATCTCTGTTTGTCATAATAATAGTTTCAAGTTTGGCACAAGGCCAGCATGTTCAGGTGGGGGGCTAAGTCGATTGCATCACCCCTCCCCCATGCTCTGCTGGAACATATTTTATGTTTGTTGTAACAATGGACTTTAAAAAGCAAAGTGATTAAACCGACAATTTTGTGATTGCCTTAGTTATATTATCGAGCAAGGGACGTAACGCAAATGGGAATGGTGAACCAACCTGGTCCAAGATTTTCTTTGACACATTTACTCTCTAACAACCCCCAAACAAAATAAATAGGGCTTCTCAAGGCAGTCAAAGGAACGTATTTATCATAATATCTGATTATACTGTTACAGCCATAGTTGTTTCTATTCTTATTTAACCCCCAAATCAGTCCTGATCGAGTAGATCTGTGATCAAATGCATTTAAGTTATTTTAAGGCATTGTATATCTTGGACAACATTAGCCAATGTTTCATCCAACTCATTTTATTTATTTATTATTTTTTTTTGTATAGTAGAGTGATAGGATGGCGATTTGGCTTCTATTTGCAGCAGTTCAGTCGCTCATAAAGAAATTTTTTTGTCTGGAAAAGCTTATCGCGAGGTTTCTGAACAAGGGACATAACTCTAGCCGAGTGGCTGAGAAACGTGTTCTACGCTTACTTTGTGAGGACAGTTCTTTGTATAGTAAAAAGGACCCTTTTTGTGTCAATAATCCCTTGTATCTGGTGTCTCTAAACCAATGGGAGAGAGAAAGTCCCTATGTGACTGCTGATTATGCTGGAAATAGCAGTCATTTTGATTTTAAGGGTTCGGTCAAAAGGAATGGGTTCGAATCCCTGAGACTAGTCAGATGTTATTTGCTTTATATTCTTAATGCGTTGGCTGGGCTCTTGTCATTTGCAGACCCTCTGATACTAGCAACATCAATGTGGGCCATGTTTTTTCTTGAACAACCACAAATCAATGAATTGTGTGATGGCTGATGGCACTTTGATATAAGCAGCAGACAATTCCAGAGATATTCTGATATTTTGAGAAGAAAGAATTTGGCAGGGAATCTTGCAAGTGGGGAATTCAAGTACAAACAAATTAGAGGCAGACAGAAGCACTGAATTACATGGACAAAGATTGAGAGGATCAATTTGGTGTCTAATTAAAGCCTTGCTTGCTTATACTAACCTTTTTAAACATTTTCTGTCGAAGAGAATATAATTGTCTCAAGACAAAGATGAAGCCATACCTTGTGGAGCAGAAAATCTTGAGGCAAAAATATTACAAATCAAGTGGATTTAAGCCAAATTCAAGAAGTATTTTCTTATTTTTGGCCTGAATCATTACACCATGTTCTTCCAAATGATCTCTTGTTCTATTGACTTTCAACACAAGGTCATCAAAAACTTCCTGGAATAAACAAATAAAGAAATGTTTTTCATTTAAGATGTAACAATAATAATAATAATAATAATAACAACGATCCTTTCTATGATAAGAGCAAAGCCTGAAATTTTTTTTGCAGGGGTGGGGTGGTAGTGGCTAGACAATTACATCGACCCCAGTACTCAACTAGTTCTTATTTCATTGACCCTGGAAGGGCAAAAGGCAGAATTTGAACTCAGAATGTAAAAACATGAAATGCTGCTAAGTATTTTGTCTGGCATGCTAACAATTCTGCCAGAGAAAGTTATTTTACTAAATTCTTCAACATATTCAAATCAATAGAAATAAAGGTAGTCAAGAGAAATATGGTAACGAAAGGTTTAAAATGCCCAAGAGATGCCATGTGCCATGATGGTCCTCCAACTGACTTGAAGAGAAGTTCCATTCTCAACTGATATAAAGGAACATAACCTTTCCAAAAAACATTAATAAAGGAGCCTGTATGTGTTAGATAAAGCTTTAAGAAATAACAGCCAAATTTACTCAAATCACACCTTACTGCTTCTGGAAAAAAGACTACATTGGATAATTTTAATTTGAATGTATTATTTGTGGAAAAGACAGGATAATTATGGTTGGAATACTTCTAACCAACAATTTTTTCAAATGTTTTCCTTTTATTTTTCTCTACCAGAATAAATGGGATGACTTTTATTGGAGAAATTGTTGCCTTCTTTCCAATTGCATGATCTCCATATTGCTAATGACTCAACAAAAAGATAAAAATTGATAAAAATTCAAATACAAATGTAATTTTAGTAGAGAATTGTATGAAGTTGAATGAGATGTGTTCCAGGATGTATTCCAAGACATTACGAAACTCTTATAGGAATACATTCATATTTAATGAAGGACATACAACCATGAAATTCATTCTTTGACCCAGAGAAGATTTTTGGTGGCAGTTTTATGTGAAAAGAATATTGAGAAGTAGGGAATTAATGCTGGTATAACACTGAGTAGAAACTGATTGTTTAATCTGAAGAAAAAATTAAAGATAAGAAACAGTTTAATGTTAGTAAAATATTAAGAAATCGGAGTTAATTTATTATTAGAAAAATCTTGAGAAACAATGGTAAAACTAATGTTAACAGAAGACAGAAGAATATGATAGGGGTGAGGTTAATGTTAGTTGAGGGCTGAAAATATAGCAACATGTTAATTAAAAAGGAAACTGAGAATTAAGGATGAGGCAATATGAGGCTCTTACATGAATTATTTTTTCATAGAAATTCTGTATTGAATTTTGCTGCTGGTGAAGAAGATCAATTTCTTTCTGTTTTTCTTTAAGATGGTGCATTGTTTCTTCTTGTGAATTCAACAGTTTTGCTTCTGTTTCACCTGTGAAAAAGAGTCTTCAGTTTTGAATTTTACTCAAGTTTTCAGTACTGTTATCTCCTGTTATCATTTATTTGTCTGTCTGTCAGTTTGCCTGCTAGCTTGCCTGTCTGTCAGTCTGTCCATCTGTCCATCTCTCTGGCTGGCTGGTCATTCTCAAAAGGCTGACCCTTACAAAGGAGATGACAGAGGAGCAGAGTGTGTGGCACATTGCTGACTCAAGAAGACCTGCCCACCACAACAGAATTGAGATTCTAAAACCAAAGGTGTCATGTAAAAAGCACCTGGTACACTCTGCAAAGTGGTTGGCATGTTAGGAAGGGCATCCAGCCATAGAAACCAAGCCAAAACACACTGTGGAACCTGGTATGGCTCTTACCAGTTCCATGTCAAACCATCCAGCCCATGTTAGCATGGAAAATGGATGTTAAATGATGATGATGGTGATATATCACTATCGTAATCAATTAACGTCTGCCTTTCATGCTGTGTGTCTATAAACACAAGCTTAACAAAAACGAAATTATTTTACGAAATTTTTCATTGTTTTTGAAATTAATTCAAAGTCTGTATCAACAGAAATATGGCAACAAAAGTTAACCATTTGAAAAAGCCAAGTAATTCTGTTTCCGAACCAAAACAAAACTAAATTCAACCTTGGAGTACTTACATAACTTTTGCTTACAACAAGCCAGTTTGGTTTCCAGAAGGTGTACCTTCACACTCATTTCTGATTCCATTGTCTTGTACTGTCGTTTCATTTCTAGGAAGAGATATCAGAATAAATACATTAAAGCTAGGGACCTGTTATCGGGAATGTTGTCAGAATGCAATCCCAGTTCTCTGTTGGTCGAGCAATGAGATCAGAGCTTTGTGGATTATTACATTCTTAAGAGGATTAACAGTGAATGTGAGTAGTAACATAATCAAAGACATTTTAGCGATTAATAAAGATCAACTGAACAGAATACTCCAGAAGCTATTCACTCCGAAGACTATGCACAGTTCTAGAAACATCTGACCTGAAAGCGCTACCAGGAAGTATTACTGTTTCAGGATAAGCTCCAGATGTGTGAAAGGGCCATTAGTTTGGCATGTCCAAAACACGTTCAAACTGATGAAGTCAAATGGGGAAAAAATTATATATAAGCAAGCAAAGACAGACATTTATACCACACAGAAAAGAGAAATGATAATTTCACAAACACAACTAACAATGAAGACTGCAACGAAGGCACAAATTTGCTAAAGTTGTAAATGAAGCAGAAATTCTTTTGAATATAAGTAATCTCTAACAAATAACAGAATGTGGCATTGGGGTCTGTTGACAGCAAAGAGAAAAAGAGACATATATCTACCTATCAAAACGAATAAGGATTTTCAACATATCCTCAAAGGAGACATCAAAGGAATTGGATGAAATATTGTGGTGCTTCTCTGACTGGGGTGTACAATATTGTGGCCCCCAACTCAATTACACTAACCCCACCCCAGGCTCAACTGGAACTAATTTTATTGATTCCAAAAGAATGAAAGGCAAAGTCAATGCTGGTGTCATTTGAACACCTGAGAGTAAAGGGCTAAAAGAAATGTAGCTAGCCATTTTGTTTGCTGTATCCCTCCTCCTCCTCCTCCTTCTCTTCCTACTACTACTACTACTACTACTACTACTACTACTACTACTACTACTACTACTACCCCCCCCACCACCCTATGATGCCAACCTGATCCCTAAATACATACAATTGACCCCAAACAATAGAATAATGATGAGACAACACTTACGGTCTGAAACTGACTTGTAATCCCCTTTCTGTGTCTCCAGATCAACTTTCAACATATTCAGTTCTTTGTGACATTCTTGCCTGTTTGCCACACTCTTCATAAGCAGCGAATGGCGGTGAGCTGAAATTACAAGTTTATCTCCTTTAATTCACATCATATACATGTGGGTGTGTGTGTGTGTGTGTGTGTGTGTTGCCCCTTTTGTATATATATATATTTCACAAATCACCATTTGAGTAAAACAGTGATGGAGATGTTCACATTGGTGGTTGCCATGACAACTGGTTGCTCGGTTCTTTTAAAGAAGAGACAGAATAAAAATGAAACAAAATAAATATCTTTCATTCTCAAAAACTGGAGAGGGATGGTGAGAGGAAGGGAGTGGAAAGAGGTGGGGAAGAGAGAGAGAGAGAGAGAGAGAGAGAGAGAGAGAGAGAGAGAGAGAGAGAGAGAGAGAGAGAGAGAAAGAGAGAGATATTGAAAGTGTGCATGTACACGTACCCCGCCCTCCCATTTCCAACTTTTATCAAAGCAGAGGTATAAATGTTAAAATTCTTACCCAGATATTCTTTCAAATTATTCAGTTCAACAATTGATTTCTGGAATTTCTCCTCCTTTAGTCTATCGTCAATAGTTTGGCCTTCTGGAATTACAACAATAACAACAATAATAATAAAGCCAACCATTATATTGTTCATTGTGAAAACTTGAAAAAGAGAAAATCTGGATTTCCTGCTTCAACCAGGCAAAAATTAAAACGAAAGAAAACACATCCACACAGAAATAGCAGCCGCATCAATAGCCTGACTCCGTCACATGGACACAGAAAGAGTAGGAACCAAACAGAAACTGAAAGAAGCCTGTTGCACACACACACACACACACACACACACACACACACACACACACACATATATATATATATATATATGTATGTATATGTATGTGTATGTGTGTATTCACAAGTCACTTATGGATGAGGAAAGGAGTACTCAATCCATGTGCAAAAGTATGTTGGTTTTTAATACTAATCTCTTTCGTCGGAATAAAAAGTGACGATGCTGTAATGGAAACAACGCCAAAGCAAGAACACCAGAAGCAAACCAACAGAAGCAAGAGACAGGGGGAGGGGGGACAGGCTGACACTGATCGGTAAGAAAGAAGAGACGTTTGTCTTGCTTGAAAGAGCAGCCAAATCTTCCTCAAATTTCGGTCAATAGTTTTAAAACTAGAAGGTCTCTCTGAATAACGTAATCCTAGATACACTATGCGTGAGTGTATGATGGGATTGTTATTGTTTACTCCCAGATTCGCTAAAAAGGGCTCACCTGGAGGTTGAAACAACATCAACAATAACAAGAACAACGACAACAAGGGGATTGAAAACATCGGCAACAACAACACGAAGTCGACGACGACAACAACAACAGCAACATAATCTAACGTCAAAAAATAAAATGAAGTCAAACCATCTTTTTTGGCAGGTTTTTTGGCAGTTTTGCCAGATTTCTTCTTAGTCGACATTTTCAGTTGGTGTATGTACGTCTTTGTGAATGTGTGTGTACGTCTATATGTGTGTGTATGCGTGTATGTGTGTGTGTGTGTGTGTGTGTGTGTGTGTGTGTGTGTATGAGTGTGTGTGTGTGTGTGATACTCTATTTCATGTGTGTTTTCGTTCAGAGACAAATAAACAAGTGACTGTTTTGTAGATTATATTAAAACTAAAAGCTTTAAGCTTCCTCTGGTCTTTCCGTGTAACTAACAACGATGGCTGTTGCCTAGAAACAACCAACGCACTAATTCCTCTGACAAACGTCGTCTTCAACTATTTCTTGTTGTTGCTGTTACTGTTGTTGTTACAGCTGTTTTTGCGGTTGTTTTTATTTTTATTGTTGGAGCCAACGAAGGGACGTCCAAGGCAAGGAATAGAGGGGAACCCATCGCCCACATTCAACTCTTGATCCCTTTCATGGAGGAAGTCAGAAAGTTAAACCCCATAAGAGGGTAAAAGAGAAGAGAATCCCTTCGAGACGGCGACGGGGTCAGAAGATGAACCAGGAAAGCATTTTAGCAAGCGAAGGGAGACAGGAGGTGCATTGTATACTATACACCTTGAGTAGGGAGACATACAATAGGGTTAACTACTACTACTACTACTGCTGCTGCACATTCCATTGCCTATACAAGTCCACACACTCCCCTCCATACACGGCTGCCAGCTCCTCACTCAACAATTCCACACAAACCGCACCTCTTTGTCTTCATTGATCTCCTTTAATTCCTACTTCAACGAATTCAATGCCATTCCATACAAGTTTCCTTGTCTTATCGAGACTTTACCATTTGTGCTAAAAATCTATATGACCCCCACGCAAGATACTCGTTTAAGCTGTAAGACATTCATCATGTAACCATAGCTACTATGAAACATACTCACTCCCACCACCGTATCTTTCAAACTCAAAATTTTGATAAATTAAAATTTTGCGAGTTCTTTCCCTTAATTCATTGATTTAACCAAGGCGTTTGATACTGGGAATAGGGCCTTGCTATGGAAAATACTTGGCAAATTTGGATGTCCGGATCACTTTGTATCAATAATCAAATTATTTCATGATGGTGTAGCAAGTGCAATCTGTGAGTGGAACAGTAAAGATATTCAAGCCTTTTCTCAAGTTCCAAATGTGAATTTGTTTGAGTTAATTACATCCCAAAGATGGAGCCTTGTATCTTTGTTGGAAACTGGCTTTCTCCTCAGTGGAAGATTTATAATAATTAAAAAATAGAAGAGACATACATGCTATTGACTGTAATGTATGAATCAGCCAGTTGATTTCTCTGTCTAAAAATCCTAGTTTATCCAGATTCTCCTTTAAGCATTTACTAACAAAACCTAGTGCTCCAATTATTATTGGGTATGCATGTATGGATGGATGGACGGACGGACGGACGGACGGACATATGTTCGTTGCTATAGTATAAATATATTAACCATTTAATACCTGACAACAATATACTTGTTTCCATACATTCCTGGAAAGGATTATTGTTATTATTATTGGCAAAATATGTTTCTTGGATCTGCTCCAATACATTATCAGTGATGTGACCTAGGGTTGTCTGATGCTTTGGGTTTTTCGCCACCAGAAACTCAAATCAAAGTGTCCTAATCTGGAGTTGATTAGATCTGGATTTACATCCCAACATTTAAACCCCACTGATAATCGAAAGCCACTTGCTAACTCTGCAACTTAGCTTATAGATTGAATGCCCCCAATAAAACCCATTTGAGCAAAGACTTATCAACACAAGCGTCCTTTAGAGACCATTTCTGTGAGCTCAAAGCGAGTCTTCCAGCCCCTGTCCTAGCACTTCCCAATATTTTGTGCAATTCCTTTCAATTCTTTCTTCCCAAGCATGTCCTTTCGTAGTGTAAAGCTGTCATCTACTTATAGAATGATCTTATTGCAATTTCTAGCAACTCGAGCTGTCAAGTAGAGATAGCCCCGCTTCTTCTAGGACCATTCTTTGTAAGATTAGTCGTCAGACTCGCCGTAAGACTGTCTGTCTGTCATTTGAACAGCTAATTCATGTCCGAAGCTAGTATTGCCAGGGGAGATAAATCTGTAAATACAATTCTGTGTTATTGATCGATATCTTCATTCTAGGGGAGATAAGTCTCGTGTGATTGTTATCCACGGACACTTGGGTCTCAACACAGCAAACTTAATCTGAGCAGTTATTGATGAGCCGCCGTTGCAGGTCAGCTTTCAACGAGCAGACTTGTGATTAAAAGCCTTACTTTCAGATAGATGTGCTCGACCAATAAGTATGAAATATCTAAACCATAAATAATAGAGTGAAAAGTTAAAAAAAAAAAACAATAGATCACTAAAAACATTTCTTTTTTGAGCAGAAGCATTTCGTTCTCACGATTATGTTTAGTAAAAAAAATATGGGATAAAGTGTTAAAATTAAGATGTATAGGAAACAAGTTTATTGAAATAGAAATATAACTGTCAGATTTAAATAACTCAGGCATTGCATGCCTTAAGCAGGACAATCGGAAAAAGAAACCTGCAATAACTGATTATATCTATATGAATTTTTCTATTTTGAGAATACAAGTTGCATTCTCATCTGCCAGCAGTTGTCTATGATGCCCTACAAAGCCCTGTAAACCTTCTCATCTGGAACAAGAGTGAGATACCTTCCTTCTTGATTGGCTCTGAAACAGGATCTTTACATCATCTCACTAATTAATCAGAAATTGTTATCATTGGTGAAACGACAAGGTACTCAAAGCAGTTGATGAGAGCATAGCCATTGTTATAAACACAAACATCACAAAGGCCCATTCTTCCTTTAAATCGTCACAACTTGAGAAAAACTCTGCACAAAGTTCTAAACAAGGATGGAGACCTTCTCTGCAAGGCCTCAGGTAGGCAGCTGCATGCCGATTGGGTGGGCAAGCAGTTGAGGTTTCCACAGCATGTGGTCAGCCAGATGTGATCACCACCTCTAACAAAAGTGATCATGCTATTTTTACAAGCACACATAACAATTCAGTCATTGGTAAACTGTACAACACAACATTCCTCCTTTCAACTTCTTTCTTCACATAACAACAAGAATCAACAACAAAACTCTTCACTTATACAGAATAACAGTTTTTATTGTATAAATTGCAATAAATCAATAAAACAAAAAATTTGATGTAAGGAAATCATTTGATTTTCTTTCAAATCCGAACTCTATTTTGGTGACCAGGGTCTACTTAATTTGTCTTCAAAGATTTCTTAATTTGAACCTGGAAAATATAGTAAAACAAGAAATGATTGCTTATTTACCAAACGACAGTGCACAAACATGTATTTTTCTTTATACATACAAAACATAAATATTCAACTATGCAGAATTTGATGCCATACAAACCCTTGGAGGTGTGAGATCTAAGGGACCATTTTTTAGAAACATGGAGTCATTAAGACTGTAACATTCACGTTATACTCACAGGAACATTATTAGAAATCCTGTTGCTGTGACAGGCAGGATATCTATTATTGTAACATGTAGGATTTGTTTTAAAATTGAGACATTCATGT
Source organism: Octopus bimaculoides (assembly GCF_046866305.1). NCBI lineage: Eukaryota > Metazoa > Mollusca > Cephalopoda > Octopoda > Octopodidae > Octopus > Octopus bimaculoides. The sequence goes on from NC_142947.1 coordinate 5,540,668, forward strand.
AGGTGGAGTGGGAAGTACAATACTAGTAGCAACATAGGGATTTCTGATCTTTTAATCAGCAGACACCTACACCCCAGAAACTCAACCTGCAGTGGGTCTCTCCACAATCCATATAAGCACTGAAATGGGAAGTTATATATGATGGTAATGATGAAACAATAAGTCAATGAGGGAGACTACATGGTTACTTGAAATAGCAACCAAATCTCCCTCAAATTACACATAACCATAAGTGGATAATGTAGTCTTAGATTCACTGTCTGTAAAAAAATGTGGAGGAATGGTCACAATAGGAATATCATTAAACACAGGATTACTGGATCATGATTGACCTGGGGCTAAATAACAGCGACAAAAACCATGAAATATTTACGAAAATGAGACTGATGCCTCCTGGAAAACAGATGATGATGATTTAAGAAAACGGAGGCCTTACCTAATCTTACGTTTTGACTAAACCAGCAGCCTTCAGTTTCTCTACTAAATCTTCAACTGATTCCACCTTTTGACCAGCTTCTCTGACTGGAGGGTCCTCAATGGAGATTATCTTGTGCTTAGGAGTTAAGTCAACACCAAAATCAGCAGCTTTCTTCTTGGCTAAAGGCTTCTTTTTAGCTTTCTGTGTGAGATAAGTGAATGTTAAAAGTAATCAAAAGTAGATAATAATAATAATGATTCCAAATTTTTTGTTTGGGGGAAGGGATTAAGTTGATTACATCAACCCCAGTGTGTAACTGGTACTTATTTAATCGACCCCCAAAAGGATGAAAGGCAAAGTCGACCTCGGCAGAATTTGAACTCAGAACATAGTGGCAGACAAAAATAATAATAATCCATTCTACTCTAGGCACAAGGCCTAAAATTTAGGGGAGGGGGGATAGTCAATTACATGGACCCCAGTGTTTCACTGGTACTTAATTTATTGACCCCAAAAGGATGAAAAGCAAAGCCAACCTCAATGGAATTTGAACCCAGAATGCAGTCACAAGTGAAATACCACAAAGCATTTTGGATAATGATGATGATTTCAATTGTAAAAAAAAATGAAGGAAAATGAATAGGTTAGAAATTTATGAATTTATTTTTTTTACAATTTCAAATTTCGTTGTTTGATACAAAATATTTTTGTTTTACTAAATACCCCAGGAGGGGATTAAATTGAAACCAGAGTCTTCTTCATATATTATTCCTTATCAGTTGATGTTCAGTAAAAAAATTTCACTTACCATAATGTTTGGCAGTGTTGCATAACGAGGTTCATTAAGCCTAAGATCAGCACTGACAACTGCAGGTAATTTTACTTCAATATCTTCTAATCCACCATCAATTTCACGGGTTACAGTCATCAAACCCTCCTTTAGAGCAACTTTAGATGCAAATGTTGCCTTTACAAATAAAACAAATATTTTAAAATTAATTTCATTTCTTTCATTTTGTTCACTCAAAAAAAAAAAAAAAAAAATTTCTTTTCAGAATTCAACCCCAAAGAAAGTTTTTAAAAAAAATTATCTTTTGCAACCCCTATCCACTATGTTCTTCCCTGTGTTCCTCTCCCCGGTCACTTTTATTCACTTCTCTCATTCTTCAACACTTATTCTTCATTCATACCCCCCCCCCTCACTCTCCATAAACCCCTTGCAGCCTCTACCCACCCACACCCAGTATTATGTTGCCCATTCACTTCTACTCACCTCCTACCTTAAGGGGCCTCCCTGACACTCCATCAACTCTATTGCATCTCTCATTTCAGCCCCACAAAATGCTTTCTCCCTCCCTTCTACCTCTCCTGTTTTTTCATGTTGGCATGGGTTTGATGAGTCTTCTTTAGCACACTGTTTTACAACTTGCTGCAGTCTTTTGCCATCTTATAAACTTTCTTACCTGAAATCAGCTTTTATCTCCTCTTCTCAGGTCATTCTTGTGTTGTTGTCTTCTCCAGGTCCCTTCCATTTGGACCACTTAACACTTCTTTACCCAATTCCCATCACCCATATGCAGCCCAGGACCGGGCTTGTGTTTTCTCCTCTCTCCCACACCATGCCTGAGACCCCTAATACCCAGTTCATCTCAGTTCATCTCAGACACAGAAGCAATACACATCCAGTCAAGCGTTACGTACCCTGCCAAGCTCAGCATTGTGTTTGTGTTCGTTTCTGGAAATTCACTCTCCACCTCCACAAAGCTTAATTGCTAATGAAAATAAGAGTCCATACCTGTGGCCAGTCTAAAAGTGCTGCTGTCATCTGAGCAGTTTGGTTGCAGTCATCATCAATAGCCTGTTGGATACGAAAAACAATTGTTGGGTGAATAAGGGAGGAAGAAGAAATAAACATAAATTTGGACTGTTTTGCTTCCATGGACTAATGTTTGTGTGCATGTCTGTGTGTACCTTTCTTGCTCTATGTGTGTATGTATATGTATATATATATATATATATATATATATATATATATATAATCATCATCAATATATATATATATACACACACACTCACACGCGTGTGTGTGTGTGTGTGTGGGGGGGGGTATGGGCATGTGGTTAGGAAGTTTGCTTCCCAACCATGTGGTCTCAGGTCCAGTCCCTCAGCACACCACCTTGGGCAAGTGTCTGCTACTACAGCCTCAGGATCTGGTAGATGGAAACTGAAAGAAGCCCATTGGAGATATATATATATATATATATATATATATATATATATGCAGCTAATGAAAACATCTAAATTTTTATCACTTTGAAATACTGCAATGATTTAAACACATGACAACCATCATTGGTTGACTACCCTATAATAATTGCATCTGTCTTTGAGAAAGTAACAATCAAGTGATTCTATTAAATATGAAATATGTACCTGTTTTCCTAAAAGAAGGACATCTATCTTTTCATCCTGAGCAATCTTTGCCAATATTTTGGATATGTGGAATGGCTGTGCATTGAGATATTCTGCTGGTTTCATTTCAACATGAATGGCTTTGTCAGCACCCATTGCCAAAGCTGTCCGTAAGGTCTCCTGGAAACATAAAACGGCACAGGAAAATTCAATGTTTCAATTCACAGTAAAAAGACCAAAGGAACTTATCTGAAAGGAATATTACAAAAGCAAAAATAGGACTTGTTTAGTTGTGAAATAAGAAGTTGGCTTCTTTTGTCACTTCAAGACAAACAACCTTTTTGTTGCTAAATTTCTGTTGAGATTTTTTAAAAATTAATTTTGAAATTAATGAAGAATTTAGTGAAATAATTTTGTCATTATTTGGAAGATAAATTAGCATAAAATGTTCAACAGAAAGTTTTAATTTAAACAACCTTCAAACAGGAAGTTTGCATCACAGACCAAAGAGCAGTCTCAAACGAGTTGTTATGAAAAGGGTTAACCCCCAAGTCAGCCTTGATCCAGCTGACTAGTGACCAAAGCTATTCTAGCAATTACCATTCCTTTTGTTCTCTCTCTCCTTTTTTTTTTTCTAGACAATATATCTGTCCTTTTTTGAAGATGGTATGGCATTGTTTGATTGGCGTTTCTAGCAATGTGAATAACCATATACATACGCTGACACTCCTACTCTCATATAAATGGTGGACCGTTTAGGAAGAACACATTTAGTAAGAAACAGACATTACCTGTGATTGTGTTGGGCCACATGACACAGCAATGACTTCTTTGGCTATTTTCTTCTCCTTCATCCGGACAGCTTCCTCAACAGCAATTTCGTCAAAAGGGTTCATGCTATGCTTCACCCCATCCGTTACCACACCACTTTTGTCAGGTTTAACTCTTATCTGAAATAGGGAAGAAGGAAAAAGGTGGTGAAAAATGGCAAAAAAAAAAATATATATATATATATATATATATATATATATATATATATGACATGGGCTTCTTTGTTGCTGCTTACCAAATCCACTTGCAAGGCTTGGATCGGCCTAGGGCTATAGTAGAAGACACTTGCCCGAGGTGCCATGCAGTGAGACTGAACCCGGAACCACATGTTTAAGAAGCAAAAATTTGAACCACTCAGCGAAGCCAAGCCTTTGCTGAGCTGTTTTTAAACATCTGGATACATATAAAGATGTGTTGTTGTCATCTGGCCTCTCTTCAGCCTTATACGAACTGATCTATGGCAATCCGGCCATGACTATCCTGTCTTTTATTAGGGCAGTAAGCTGCAGATTACGTTATCCAATGTGTCCCATGCTGAAGATAGTTGTGATTTGAGGGAAATTTGACTGCTATTTTTAGCAGATCCTGTGAATAGTGAGCTCTGAAGAATAAAAACAATTTACGCTATTTCTTATCACAGCGATCTATGTCATTATTAGTCCAATATTTCAAGAGACTAACTTTGTTTATTCTTAGATACAGCAATTAAAGACAAGCAACGGGCTCGATTCTCAGAGAATCCACGTCTAGCTGACGCGACTGATTAAAACTTAAACCGAACGCTAAACTTTATTGAGGTCAAGGGGAACAAGCAGCCGAAGTCAGAAACGAGAACAACCGAAACCGTTTCATTCAATCATTTATTTTTAGATGCCTTTTCAGAGAAGAAAATTAAAGTATGTAAATCTATGAAGACCCATTCATTCAACTAAAGTACAAAATCGTTGGAAATATTTTTGCAAGAGGGTGGGTGGGGATGATCGGGTGTCTGTGGGTGTAAGTTCCTGGAGAGGTGAGTTACTGGCGTTCATTTTTTTCAATTAATAGTTTCTATCAATCTTTCTAAGTGTGAACGTTAACATTTCATAGTATTGAAAGTTAGTTATTGTTTAGGATCAAGGAGACTTATAATTAAATGACATTCAAGCTAGACTGTCTTGTCTTTACATAGCTTATCTAATGGTGAGGTGTCATTTGAATGAAATTTGGCTGCTATTTCTAGTAGGTCGGACGACTACGGAAAGGCTTTCATCTTTGGCTTGTCAACTTTATGGGAATCAACGAGTATTTAATGAATAGAATTCGTGCATAATCAATAAAATCCAATTAAAGGTACAGCTCGTTTATGGGGCCAGAAATGGGTGTGTCAGCTGTCTGCGTAAAAGGAAAAGAAAATAGCGCTGGCAATCGTAAGAGGTTATCTAAGAAAAAAGGGGAGGATTGAGAGATAACGGAATGGAGCTAAAGAAATAAAAATTGGAATGTCAAATCCCCTAAAAACAAGCTGTCAACGAATGTCTTTGGATTCCACCTGAGTGATTTGTTGGAACGAATCAGGATGTTTACATAACCGTTTGATCATTTACGTTACCCAACGCGAAATATGCGGGACATAGTCTGAAAGCCACCTGAACAGTATGTTGCTTCGATCCGCTTTGGAATGGTAAGGATTTTAAAATCCTGTAAACCTGGCGTGATTTACGTGAGGGGGAGGGACTGGTGACAGGATTTCCCGAAGGGCTATATCATGAAAAGTCTGGCAGCCTATCGGAGTCTACTGAATCCAGAGTTGCAATCGGTTTAATAACGAAATGACAACTATGGGTAAACACGGTGTAGTGTCCTAGGTAAGGGCATTCGCGAAATATAACAGGATACTTGTTTCAGAACAAGCATATATGTGAGAGAAGTAAAACAAACAATCTATTCTATAAGTCTATACAGTAATCCGATGAAGAAAAACGAAACAACTACATAAGACTATGCGATATAAAAATTATTTAGAAAAGTACAAGGGCAAAGGTCATTATATGATATTAACAGGCACACACCTTGAAATATATATAAACATAAGGGCAAATAAATACAGGTGATTCATTATAATACAGAGTGACATTCCTCAAAAAAACAAGTTAAAATAAATAATAAAACTCTTAGAAACATTTGACATTTCAAGAAATGGTAAAAAAAAAGTTTCTTCTCAACAAGAATTTGATAGAAATGGAAGATTTTCTCTGTCTTAAAACTAATTTAGTAACAATCATATTTTATAGAAATGAAATATGAATGTTGTCTGCTTGTTTGGGTTTCTTTTTCTGATCTAGAGACATTATTCTTACCTTAACAGCATAATCAATGACTCGCTTCACTCCAACCAAAACACGAAGAGAAGACATCTTTTCACGTCATCCACCAAACTGACTCTTTCGATCTTCTCTTTATAAGAGTTCACGTTTCACAAACAAAGCCACAACTTCCGGTCTTCTGGCTCCACGTGTTTTGGTTCCAGGGACTTTTAAAACAAAATAATATGACTCAAAGTTGGATGTTTTTTAGGAATCTACATCGACCGATTAATACTTTATTTTATCGATCTCGCAAGGGTAAAAAACAAAGTTGACAGTGACTGGATTTAAACTTAGAACGCAGAGATGCGATTAAATACCCGATGAATGGATATGTTAGGTGAATAAAATTGACGCAACTCTGTAACTACCTTAGACTGGAATCCTTAGACTGTATGAAGAGAGAACATGTATAAAAGAATATGGATGATTCGATTACTTCAAAACAGTTGAATCGAGGGAAACTAGTGATGGTCTCCGCAGGCAATTAGTAAGTATAACTAATGCAAAAGTAGAACAGATTGGTTTGAGAAAGAGAAAAAAAAAAATCAGACATTTCGGGCAGAACCATTTCCAAACGAACGGTTTACCCGGAATATTAAACTTTTCACCTCATTAAAAGAAACTTTTGAAAAGTATTTTATTTGGAAGGACTATCACATTTTTATGTTAGAAATTTCTGTACTCAAACATGAAGATGTTTAATACTTAATACCTATTTAAAGGCCTCAGTTTTATAATCTGCCGAGATTTGACTTCGCTTAACTTAGATGTATGACATGGAGCTGATCTCTTTAATCTACTCACTTTTTCTCTTCCTCTTCTTCCTTCACATCTTTTTAATCGTTATTTTCATCATCACTATCATCGATTCTGCAACAGTCATTCTCTACACTCAGCATTCATATTCGCCAAACTGTCCTTTCTATTTCTTACAGTGTGTGTGTGCATCAGCGGATCTGTAGCGCTTACACCCCATTCTTTTTCGTAGAATAAGGGTGTATGAACTTACTAAAACATACAAACACACACATTCATTCACTGACACACATGACAGACTTCTTTTCAATTTCCATTTACTTAATACACTGACAAGGCTTTTGTTGGTCCTGGGCTAGAGTAGAAAACACTTGCTCACGGATAATGTTAGCAGTTCCATAGGTGAAGTTTCAATGAGATTCTCTGGGAAAGATACTATATGTGTGTGTGTAATATATATGTGTGTATATATATATATATATATATATATATATATATATATATATATATATATATAGCTATATATATATATATATATATATATATATATATATATATATATATATATATATATAGCTACTAGAATAAGAGTAGGGTGGGCAAAGTTCAGAGATCTTTGTTGTTAACAAAAGGCCTCCCTTTCAGAGTGATAGGTAGGTTGTATGATGCGTGTGTGCTACACGGCAGTGAAAAAAGGGCTGTGACTGCAGAGAACATGTGAAAGCTTGAAAGAATTGAAGTCAGTATGCTCTGCTGGATGTGCAATGTCAATCAGTCATCATCATCATCGTTTAACTGGCATAGGTTGGATGGTTTGACTGAGGTCTGGAAAGCCATTGGTTGCACCAGACTCCAGTCTGATCTGGCAATGTTTCTACAGCTGGATGCCCTTCCCAACGCCAACCACTCTGAGAGTGTAGTAGGTGATTTTTACGTGCCACCGACACGGGAGCCGGTCAGGTGGGCATAGCATCGATCATGTTCGGATGGTACTTTTTACGTGCCACCAGCACTGGAGCCAGTCAGGGGGAACTGACCTCGACCACATTCGGATGGTGCTTTTTATGTGCCACCGGCATGGATATCAATCAGACTGACCTGGCATTGACCACGTTTGGATGGTGCTTTTTATGTGCCACCAGCGCAGGAGCCAGTCAGAAGGCACTGGCATCAACCACGTTTAGATGGGCACTGGTCAAACAGCCAGCATGGAAACGTGCTAAATGATGATGATGATATAATATATATATATATACATTATTTACATTTGACGGATATTTGTCCTCATCTTGTTTGTTGTTAACACAACGTTTCGGCTGATGTACCCTCCAGCCTGCGTCAGGTGTCTTGGGGAAATTTCGAACCTGGGTTCTCATTCCTAACGATGTTACTATTATTATATTATTATTATTATTACTATTATTAATCAAGTCGCTGCCGTGAATCGAACTCGGAACCTTGGGGTTAGTAGCCCGCGCTCTTAACCACTACGCCATATGCCCGTGGGCAATTACGGGGTGAATTTATGCCCTGTTCTGAAGTAACCCTAATCCCACCACACTATTGTGATCACCATTCCTGAGAAGTGTTGATGTAGAGGCTGCCACGTGCGCGTGTGTGTGCGTGTGTGTGTGTGTGTGTGTGTGTGTGTGTGTGTGTGCGTACTTTTACTTATGTCTAAGTGTTGGTCATTTAGTAGGTTACTAAGAAAAAAGGATGGTCAAGAGATTGTAGAGAGAGGTGGGAGAAAGAACATATCAAGGAGTGGAGGTTTACAGTCGAGAACAAAAACACTTGAGATAATATTGAAAGATGTTTGTTGTTCTAGAAATAGCAGCCAAACCCTTATCAAGTGGAATCCAACTGTCTCAAGAACAGGGACTTATTAAAGTAACCTTAATTGGTCATATTTGGAATATCCTTCAATCACTAACGTAGCTGGGTGGAGGGGGACGGGCGGTAGGGGTGGTCCACACTTTTCATTCTGTTGTAGGCCATTGCTGTAAGCAATATGTGCTTTTGGTGGGGTCTGGAGGTGGTAAACGGGAGGGCCACCCCGGGTGGCACACACTCTAGCTACGCTTGTGCCTTCAATCATAAATCTGTTGTTCTATGAGGTCTAGGTTGAAATGGGGGGATGAACCTGTTTAACACTGCTTGTTAATTTCTGTTAAAGGATACAGTATGAACCCTTTGACAACCTGTTGTTTAACTCCAGGTCAACTTTGATCAAGCAGATTTATGGTCAAAGTAATTCCATCCGTAGCCATTCCGTTTTTTCTCTTTAATATGAACCCAGCAGCACATTGGGCAACATAAAGTGTGATTCAAATAGGAGCCTCTGGAAGTCGTGTCTCCACGACCTTCACAGGTGTAGTGGATAGATAGATGGGTGAGTGTGATTTGAGGAAGATTTGGCTGCTATTTCTAGCAGATCGACAAAGAAGACTGTTTAAATTTTCGAGAGGCCCTTACTAAGTTCGTGGAAAGGAAGAAACGAAAGTTATGGTTTTCATGTTTTTCTCAAAGGTATTAAACATCGTTAAAAAGTCAAATAGTTACAATATATGTGTGTGTGTGGAGAGAGAGAGAGAGAGAGAGTCTGACGAATCAAGCGATGACCAGCGTTGGTAAATCAAGCAAAAAAAAAAGAAAACAAGACCGTGTTCTGTAAAAATCTAATATTTCAACAGACAGCTCTTGGAAGAAATGAAAGAGTGTTGTTCTTGTTTCGGGCCAGGTCAGTTCTGATTGAGTAGACCCTTATGATCAAAGATATTCTAGCCGTCTTTTTTTCCTTTCTCTTTCTTTTTTTCTTTCTCTTTGTTTTTTTGCAATGATAGTGTATTCAGAAGTAAGTTATGCTTTACGCCAGTCCTTCAACACACGAACTCACATAAAGAATCTTGCAAACCAAATCCAAAAACGAAATACGATGGAATGCTGTAGATGAAGTTATTTTTGGGAGTGGGGCAAATACAAAGTGAAATAGTTCTAGAAAACTAAGAATTGGAACTTGGTTCGCTCGTTACTCGCCAACTTCATCGACGAACCAACGAGGGTAAGCCCCTACATAGTCGCTCGAACTGCTAGAAATAGCAGTCAAATATCCTTCAAATCACTCCCTACCATCGTAACAAAAACGCAAAAAAACGACATAAAGATGTGATTGTTATGGTTTGACTTCCTTAGATCATAAGTCTGTTTGTGAGAGGCCTGGCCTGAGTCTTAACAAAAACACTTGATATCTAATAAAATAAACACTATTTTCAGTGACCTTTAATGGTAATGTCCTGTTCAGTGAAAGTGAGAGCGATAGAGAAAAAGAGACAATGTGTATATGTAAGAAAGAAAGAGGAATAAAGAGAGAAAGAAAGAGGAATAAAGAGAGAAAGAAAGAAAGAAGGAGGAGGGGGAGTGTTACTTTTTCGAAACGCGATTTCGTAAACTGTTGAGTTTCTCAAAGGTAAAGGACAGTTATTTTGTCTCCGTTCAACCTTCACCCTGTTAATCTTCTCCCCACACACAAACCCTATTATTTTTCACGTTTTGTTCTTATTTTATTTATTTACCTTGAAGAAATAGTTCTAGGAAATAGTTTTCTTTTGACAACTTTGAATTTGTTTTGCTAGAATTTCGATTCACGCCGCCTCTTAATCTCACAGTTGTTATGAGAAGAAAGAAGTCCTCTTAATTTACAAAGGACTATAAGCACAATCTCTGGATGTTTTATATTTGACTTGCTCTTTCTTTTCTCAAACCTGTTGATGTTTGTTTTATGTCCCCCAAATTACTTTTCTTCTCTGCATCGTTGAGGCGAAAAATATTGTTGGGGGACATCAATAAACATCAATTGCTTTAGAGAAAGAAAAAGAAGTGAAATATAGTCAAGCAATAACCGGCGAGTTTGTTTATTATTAATTACGATTCTTCCCAAATATAACAATATTTATCTATTTATTCGCTATTCTGAGAATCGACGTTGATCAACCGTTTACTGTTCCGGCAATCGGAGTCGTTGGCTCGTTTTCGATTTCCATTCTTCATTTGACGATTTTTTATTTCACTTGCGCCTATTATTTTGCTGATCAACACGTGAACAATACAGAATGCCATATAATTAAAATCTGTGGCCGTTATACCCCTTGTTTGCTAAAAGGACTGGACATGATGCAACCTAACGGGGGAAGATGTTGACGAACCGGATCTCTGAATTCATTTGGAATCATTTTCTATATGTTTTGTTGTTGTTTTTTTTTTGTAAAAGGAACCACTTGTTACGTTTATTTATATATGTATGTATATGTGGCCACAGCATGCCTCTCGGTTTAACATCAACAACTAGTCGTTGCGTGTCCTTAGCGGAGTTCCATTACTGTTGCAGTCATTCGAAATAGTCACCCACCACCTTTGCTTTCCTTAAATTAAGCCCTGCAGGTATTCAGGCTGGTTATCAATTGCATCAACCTCGCCACCCGGAGTAAGCCTTCAGAAATCAGAGACATTTATTAATAAATATTTCCCAGCACGAGTTTCGTTGGTGTTGTTTAGCTACCACCCCGTCAATTCAGCCCCGAGTGAGCAGAACTACGATCAAAGACATTGTCTACCCTGTGTCTACCCTCTCTGTTATTCAGACTACACAACACACTTTGTACTCTAAGACCGTAAAGTATGAGAGCAGGGAAATTTGTCAGCTGTTTTATCGCAGATCGAGCGATCATAAATCTCTCTTGAGTTACATTTGCTTTCATTGTGCTTCCATACTTTGTGATACAAAAAGATGCTTCTCAGATTTTATTAACGACGAATATGGCAAATCTTGCGAATCTTGAAATATTTTCAAAAGGATAATGAAGTAAAAAGAGAAAAAAACGCTAACTGTCGGTTGAGTTTTAAACACCGAAGTTCTTTATAATTAATCAGTTGCTCGTTAGCTGATTACTAATTCAACCTTGAGTTCACAGGAATATTTCAAGATTTTGTGACTTCAAACATCGCAATTAGGGTTTCACTAAAAATGATGTGACACCTAAGAGCGACACCTAAGAACTAATTGACACAAAACATGTGTTGATCCATGTACACCTCAAGTTATTTAATTGATCTCTGGTGATTATTATTGTTATTATTTGAGATACATTTCTTTTTGAAGAACAATTGATTAAACACAAATAGGCATCCCTGCATCTCCCCCACTCCCTTCCTGCTTCTGAGTATGGCTTGGCAGCATGTCTTACAGTTTTGCTAAATGTTTTAGTTGTTTATGTTGAAGGGAGCTGACACAGACCCTGTCCTGGTCCCTTCAGCCTTGATCAGGCTCAGTACCAGGCACTCCCCTGAGTAGATTGAAACATGTTTCCCATTAGCCATTTGTGTTTAATGGAGGAGAATGAAGAAAGTTTGTATATTGTCATTTACAGATGCTGATTTGAATCACTTAGAAGTTTCCAGAAAGAAGCGAAAAAGAATTTGTGGAAGCATGCCATGGATCGGTTCCTACGTCTTTTCACGAGTAGCTTTCTACCCTTCACTATTCTACAACTACTGCATGTCCAAAGTAAGCAGTCGCAACTGGTATGATCGTATTGATGAGACTGTCATCCTGGGGGCCTTACCCCTGCGGCCCATCACCAAAACGGTGAGCTTCTTTTGCAGTTCAAAAACATTTATTTTCACTGTTATTAGTCCTGTTGTTCTTTAGCCCTGGGTCAACTCTTTTGTTATCAAGAATCTTTCAGATGTGACCATGTAAAAAGCACCGAGAATACTCTGTTGAGTGGTTATCGATAGGAAGAGCATCCGGCAGTAAGAAACCCTGCCAAACTCCTCCTGGATTTCTATTGCATCAGTTTGTTTTCTTATGAGGTCTGGTTGTACTCTTTTGTTGTATTATGTGTTTGTGTGTGTGTGTAATGGCAGTTGCATTCTTCTGTGTTGGGTATCCAGTCAGGTAAACTATCACAAGGAAACTGGTTCCAGAGGCATGGCACCATTGAACTTTGGAACTGAATAGCTTCTCATTATAACCTCTCAATTACCATATTTTTAATGAAATACTCTGTGTTGAAATTAATTTTGAAAATAACGACAAATTTAGGAAAGCAATTATTCCATTATTCCAAGGCTGTGGTAAAGGCCATTTCACCAAGGTTCCATGCAGTGAGATAACTGAATAGGAAACCAAACTGTCCCTTGCTCCACAGGCATGCTGGCCCCTATTTGTTTATCAAACTTGAGTTAAATTTTATTTGCAGCTTATTAATCAAGAAAATGTTCGTGGTATAATCTCGGCCAACCTGGACCATGAAATTAAACATTTCACACCGACAGAGGAGGTAAATATCCGTCTTGAGCTTCAAAATTTTGTTTTTATTTTAATTATTATGAAATAACTAATCACTTTTGGGTTGACTTTCATCTTCCTGGAAGAATGAGGAGTCGAAATAAAGTTCCAATCAAGTTATTGTGTTTAACCCTTTAGCATTTAAACCAGCTAGAATATTCTACCCCTTTTATGTTCAAATTGGCCAGATCCAGCCTCTCACACCTACCCTACAATATCATTCTAAAAATATACAATTACCTTATCAAAATCTTGTAAGCTACAAGATAATGCCTGATTAATTCAAAGCAATGAATAAATATGCATTTTATTTGACAGAAGAATCCAAATGTTAAAGGGTTTCTACAATCAATAATTGTCAATTTAGGCTTGATTTACTTTTGTGATTTTCTTTTCCTATTTTTTGTATAAACCACAGATTTTCCTCTCTTGTTATTGTCTTCTTGTATGTACCTGTTCTTATACTAATTAAAAGAAACAAATAATCAGAATCTAACTGAGGTTTTTGCCAAACAAAAGAAATACCTTGCAGTATTTTTTGCCAGTTCTTTATGTTCAGAATTCAAATTTCACTCAGGTCAACTTTGCCTTCATCTCTCTCAGCAAAACAAAATACCAATCAAGTACTGAGACCAATGTAATTGACTACCCACCCCTTCCCCTCAAAATTGCTGGCCTTGTGCCTATATTAGAAGACTGGCATAACTATTAGAGATTTGCAGTATTTGTTGCTGGTAGGTCACATCAATTCCTGGCTGCTATGCCTAGAGTACAGGTGTGTAGTGACCTCTCGTCAGATTTTCGTTTTCATGCAAGATGACCAAATGCACTGAGCAGAGACCCTAAACCCATCTCTCATCACCAGTGATGATGGTCATCATGAAGTCTGAGTCAGGGTTTGCTCCATCCGACATGTCCCGAGCAATTTCCATGCCAAGTTGCTTCTCCTTAGGGATGAATTTTGCCAACACTCTCCACATGCACAAATCCTCCATTCAAATGCAATGCATTGATCACTTTTTACTGATGCATGTTGTGCCACTCCTTAATTCAAGTTTTGTCCATGGTATCATCCTCAAAAGTCTGATGAATTTTCTGGATATACTACTACTGCTACTGCTACTACTACTACTACAATTTAAGTTTACTTTCCTCACCAAATTACTGTTTGCAGGAATGGCGACAAATGGGAGTAGAGTATCTTAGACTGAAAATTGTTGATTTTGTGGGAACTCCTTCTAATGAACAAATCTCAGAAGCTCTGGATTTTATTGATCGTTACAAGAAGAAGGGTAAATCTGTCTATGTCCACTGTAAAGCTGGTCGGACACGAAGTTCCACAATTGTTGCTTGTTATTTGATAAAGGTAAGTATTAGAAAATATTGGACCAAATTCTAAAATTCATTTTTCCTTTCATTTTTTTTGCTGGCTTCATTGAATATTCTGTCTGTTTGTCTTAAATATCACAACACACAGCAGTTCTATCACATACCACTGACATTATCATAAATTTGGGATCAGATGGTGTAGAGCAGAGTTGGTAGAGCACTAGATAACATTCTTTGTACTATTTATTTAGCTTGCAGCTATTTATATTATGTCTGTTTTTCCCTATTGGCAAGGGTTGGATGAATATGCATTGAGGTATTGTTTTTTATATACATATAAAATAACGAAGGTGGCTATACACAATATAAAACCAAAAAGGAAAAATTCAAGTGTCACTAATTGTGATTGAGGGTGCAGGGTAGCACTTACATTGCTAGAAATAAAAGTCAAAGACCCTTAGAGCCACAAAAAAGCACGTCTGTGCACTGACAGGGGGGATAACCACCCCACAGTGAGTGAGGTCACCATACTAGTCTAGTTTCACTTAAAATTAAATCTCATCAGTGGTGACTACTCTATTGCTGGATGTTTGGGTGTGTGTGTGCATGGTGGTGGTGGGAACATAAATAAGCATGGACTGTTTTGAAAAAGAAAAAGAAATGTAGTGTAAACAAGCAGCCACCAGTGAGTCTGTTTATAAGCTTTAGTTGATCACTTCTCCCAAACATAACATAAATAAATATAAAAAGTTAAAACATATGTATCTTTGTTTCATTTCAGGCAAATGGGTGGGACGATGTGACAGCCTGGCACCATATTGTCTCTTGCCGTGCTCATGCTCGAATCTTTAACGTACAAAGGGAGTTCCTCCACCAATTCTACCTGAGCAACAAAAACCTTGATGATCCTGCATAGTGCCAGGAAGTTATTTGCATTGAACACAACTTGTTTCAGTAATTTACAAATTTCGCAATAAACAACAACCAAGGCTTTGAAATTATTTGATTTTTATGTTTTTCTTTTTTCTTTCAGTCACAGGACTGGGTTAATCTTAGGGGATGGCACTGGCTTGAAGTGATTCCAGTTGATTAGTTGTTTAGATATCTTTCTTGGTGAAGCAGAATTCTATTGCAAAACTGGTGTCCTTGTTTGTACCCAGAAATGCAGACTATCTCTTCTTTGGAGCGAATGTATTTGTTGTTGAGAGAGTGGGATTGGCCCAATGCAAGGCTTTTCACATTTCATAAAGCTTCAGGAACAGGCATCACAGTTATATGTTCCATCATATGGCTGGCCATAATTGAAAAAAAAGTTAAAACATTCAATGAAAAATTCCATCATGGAATGAAGGTATTCTCTGAGCAGTAGATGCAAGATGTGCCCATTGTTGCCGCAGCTTTAATTGTGCAAAATAATGTAGGTCTTAGCAGGACTGAAAAGTCACATCTGGGCTACTTTAAGAAGACAAATGATGGCATTGCACAAAATTTAGTTGCAGCCATCAGAGAGTTACAGTTTAGTTGAGTCTCACTTGGTCGCAATTCTGAATGTTGTCAAGAAATGTCTGATATATATATATATATATATATACACATATAATAAATTTGACATGGGAGATTCTTTCTTGTCTTGGGATTCACGGTCAAACAGCTGGGTGGAATTGTGCAAAAATTTACACAGTTCTCTAGAATGATCTGGTAGTGTTGCTGGGCTTTGTATTTTTTCATAGCTCCCATGGTTACCGAGATAATCTACTATAATAATACCCTTGTGTTTGTGAATGAGAAAGGAAGGGGTGATAGATGAATAAGGAAGGACGGGGTGTTTTGTATCATCTGCATAACTTGTGATCATGGCTCTCTGTGTATTCCCTTTTGTGAGAGCAGTTGAGTTTATTTCAGATATTCTCATTTTAAAAAATCATCTCCGGCTAATCGTTGAGAGGACGAAGTCGAGTAAATAACCATTTTCTCCAAAGCGAAGCTAGAAATCAGTTGTAAATAACAGATAAAGCTGACGATGGGTGACAAGGGTGAGTGAAGAATCTAACATATTGGGGTGTATTTAGTTATGTCCCTTTACTTTCTTTTACGAACGGAAACTCAACATTTACCGTTATTTTGTACATTAACCACGAGAAATTGTCATTTGTTAGCGACGAATGAAGCCTGAAAAGAGCCGAGGGAATCTCGATGTGATCCCTTAATTTGCTAGATATAACATAAATTCCACTCAAACCATGTTCTGCCAGTTTAAATAAAAATACATTGGGCAGTTTGGTCCCTGGTAAAAAAAATAAGGTGGTTACAATTGGAACGTCTTTAATCATAGGTCTTCTCTATATGACAAACATGGGTCTAAATAACAATAATAACATATTTAAGGGAGCCTCTATATGGTCGTTTGCCATGCGAGCTATAGCAGTCAATCTCCCGAACACACACTATCATAATAAAGGGCATAAGGAAGAATAATTCTGATGCACTTGACTCTTGAAAATAAGACGATGTAGTCATAGCTGCTGGAATGGCTATGGTCATGGAACTACTTAGGCAATAAAAATGATTAATACATTGTCTACATATAGAAAAAAGAGAGAACTAGGGTTGTCGTGTTTGGAAAACTTGATTTTATAAGCCAACTCGATCAAGGCTGACTTGAGCTAAAAAACAATGTATCCGAAAGGACAGGCAATCTAAAAAACAAAACAAAAAAAAAAACCCTTCCCATTTTAGTAATATATAAACGACATGAAAATTCCATTTTGTATTTCATAATATAGAGGCGGCGATCGCTTTATATTGCGATCGTAAACTCAAAAGAATAAAAATTGAAACAAAGGAATAAAATAATATACGTATGAAAGAGTTCTTCGTCAACACTACCATCCTTGTTAATGCATTGCATACAGTTATATATTTTATATAATTATGTATTTTATAATTAAGAAAATTAATTGTACACATTTTGGATAATTTGATTGTTGAAGTATTAGTGTGTGTGTTTTATTTTTCCCCAACAGAAAATTTAAAGCTATTCATGTTACAATTGTGTAGTCTCGAGTTCGTAATATAGGATAACAAATATGCCGTACAATATGAGTTTTGACTTCAAATTCCGCAGTTTTTCTCTCCGGGTCCAATGAAATAACTAATATACGTGTACTCGGGTCGATCGATTCGCTCCCATTATTCAGATTTACTTTTGCAAATCTTCAGGGTTTGTGCTAATGTCACAATTCATTTACCAATATTACGAAGGTTCCATTCATCTCCAATCCATACCTGTGTCGGGGTTATAATTATTTAATATATGGTCACTCCTGACCACGGAGACCTATGATAAGAGACTTGCTAATAAGACTGCCCTGTATATCAAGGAATACATCGTCCAATGTATCCTTGTTTACTGAAGACTGTTGAGTGTGTATTAACCGAAATTCTGCCGATCGTTCTCGTAGGTCGAACTCCCGAGTTGGTTCAATCGAGTGTAATGTTCGTTTATGCAATTCTTTCGATTCCGGCAGTTACTATACAACTTTGCCACCTAGTACGACACTTCATCTATTTCACTGTTATTATTTTACACACACACACACACACACACATATATACATAAGCACCATTATTTTTTTAACTCCCCCACCTTCCTACATTCGAATCAATTGAATAACCACCGCAACCATCCAGTCTTATCTCTTTCTTTCTTTCGTTCTTTCACCGCCTCTTCCTTGCCATCTCCTCCCGCCACCACTCCTTTCTCCTATCATCCCATACTACTCCCCCTTTCTCATATAAGAACGTTCACACTCTTAGATACACGCCACACATACATATTACTCAGCGCAGCATGACAGGCAAAGGGGGCCTCCCCACGGCTGGTCGTTCGGATTTTGATCGATCGTTTTTCCCTTGACTGACAGGCGGCGTGTCTGTCATTGATCCACTGCTCGGGGAAGAAGGTGGGATTATTTAACACACATGTGTACGTACAAATATACTAAAATATACAGGCGCGCACCGTTCACTAACACACAGGTACACGTCCACATATAAATGCACGCATGCACACACAATTCTCACATGCTTATATCTAAATACACATATACACGCATTTGTACATAAATAGAAACACATAATTATATATAAACGTGTGCTCACACACTCGCAAACAATTCCGCTACCCGGTTTCTGTGCTCGTTTACTTCACTGGTATAGACTTAGGGCTGAAATAAATGACACCAACAATTAGTTAAGTAACAACTTATATGCAGTGAGTAAAAGAAAACAATGCTATTTATGAAAATTGATCCCAAAATGAAGAAAATGAATGTTTATAATGATTTAATTAAAGCATGGGAAGGGAGATAACTCCTAAATACTAAAGTTAATATTAGATGTAGGTACATAATTTGTATGTATACATACATATGCTCATATATCATTTGTATATATATATATATATATATATACATATATATATATATATATATATATATATATATATATATATATATATATATATATATATATATATATATATATATATATATATATATACATATATATATATATACATATATATATACATATATATATATATATATATATATATATATATATATATATATATATATATATATATATATATATATATATATATATATAACGTCCTGTACCATATATCTTTCTTTTCCTAACTCGAATTTCTTTCTTCTCGTTCAGCTACTGGGATAGCACACATTTTTGTCTGTCTCCTGTCAAAGATTGTTTCTCCAGCGTTCACCACTTCACCTCGTTATGTCTTTTGTTTTCACTGTCCTGTTTTGTTACCAGCTTTGACCCTCTGCAAATCCCAAATTTTATTTAATTTGCTTTGCGGGAGCAACTGTTTTGACGAAGGCGCATCTTGTTCTAATGCTCGAAATGCGGAGTAGATAAAACAGTGGACAACTGATGAAGGGATTGTTCTTTATGTTGCCTGTCTCGTTTCTCTATTTGTTTCGTTGTTCGCCCCCAAAGTTCGTTTTCCATGTTTTCGTATTTCATGTTCTCGTTAGGTACCAGATGTGTTGGCTTTGTGAAGAAAGGGGTACTCTGACACCTTGTCAGGATACGAAACGGTGCTTACCCATGGAAAGTACAAGTGGGCCATGAGAAGGTGCTAGAGACACCTGCGACACTTGCTCACACCCTGAAACTATAAGACACAAGAAACGCCAACAGCAGAGAGAAAGTAATACCACCATTCAAGTTCGTGGGAAAAGGAGAAAAGGTGCTGACTGCAGCGAAAGGAAGAAACAGTTTACTGCAAAGAAAACCAATCGTGGGATACGGAAGTAGACTTGAGGAAAAGCTTCAATTTAGCCAAGTCGTTCAAATAAGCCTGAGACTGGTCATGGGTTTGTGGTCTGACAAGGCAAGGTAGATAATCCTGATTGAACTTACAGTTCCGTGGGTATAGAGGTGCGACCAAGCCTTTGAATAGAAGAAGCACGTCAAGTACCAGAACATTTTGCAGGATTGCAGGTTGAGGCTATGGCGATCATGGCTATTTTCAAATGAGGTTGGTTGTTGAAAATTCTTTGCCCAGTCAGCGTGGGAAACCCATACAGTCAGTGAAATAAGAAAAAAAGTGGTAAAAGTAGCTGTGTGCAGAATGGTTGAAGCAACGTAAAGAGCCACTTGTTGGTTATGAAGTAAGAAAGAGAAGTTAAGCTGTAAATCAGGAGATGATGATGTCCAGTGATTTGACCACCTCTGCTGACCCACCTACAGGAGAGTATTACGGTTCAAGATTGAAACACCTGATGATCGTTGGATGCCACACCGTTCAATATAAATCCTACCAGGTCAAAGCTACGTTCACCAAAGGTGAAGAAATAATAGGTTTGATGATACATACAAGAAAACTAGAACTCAAAACACATTATTCAAGTAGCAAGAACAACAAAAAAATATCACAGTTTAGAGTGAGAATCTCAATCTAAACTGTCCGACGAACGGGAACGTGAAACTCTGAGTAGCAGTTATTTTGTGATATTTTTGTGATGTTTTTGCGCCTTTAATAATAAATAAAGCATATTACTCTACCTCCGGTATTCGAGTACTACTTTTTCTCACCTTGCTTCGCATTTATGTGCTTACTGTGGTGTATATATATATATATATATATATATATATAAACATTTAAAAAAGCAACAGAGTGACTTAAGGGCCGAGCGTTTCGTGCGTTGGTACTTATCAAACTGGTGTAATCCTAAGTTTGATGTGCTAACGCACGAAACTCCCGGGCTTTAAGTCAATCGGTTGGTTCTGCTAAATATTAATAAAAATATTTTATAAATAAATAAGACTTTCTAATTTTGGCACAACACCAGCAATATGGAGGAAGGAGGTCAGTCAAAAGCGATCGACCTCAATACCTGACTGGTACTTTATTTTATCGACCCCAGAGAATGCCAGGTAAAGTTGACCTTGGCAAAATTTGAAGTAATAATAATAATAATAATAATAATAATAATAATAATAATAATAATAATCTCTATCACAAACGGGACAAGACATTTCAAGACTAGGGAACACCCTTTCTGGGTCCCAGAAAAATATTGCAAAATAAAAAAAATTTTAATCAATAAAACAAAACAAATGAAATAAAACATGAAAGAATAAGACTAAAACATCACAAGACATGAATATGAGAGAAGAGAGAAGCTTATTGGAACCGCCTGCGGTGACGTCATTGGATCACGTGATCGGGGCGGGTGCAGTGATGATCGCCGCCCGCCATTTTGACGAAGAGTGACAGCGTCTGTATGTGAGGTGAGCCTCCAATTAAATTGCCTACCGTGTGTGTGTGTGTAGCTGTCTGTCTTGTCTCAGTCTCATACAATATAATAACATAATATAATACTAATAATAATAATAATATAACACATACATATATATATATACAGAGTAGCGAGAACCACATTTCATTCCCTCACTCGCTCCCTCTCTCTCACTCATTTATACTCTTTCTTTCTCTCTCTCTTTCCTTTATTGTTGTTGTTGTTTTTCGCCCCCCCCCCTGCTTCGGTCAGCCCCGACATCGGGAGCAGGGCAGGCATGACCTATGATCAAATGTTCCACCCGTGACCATCCCTTTTTTTTGTCATGTGTTAGACATAGTGCAATCCTTTCCAAAATTTCATTATCCGATGTGTCCTTCCGTCCTTTTATATTTTTAAAGTCAGTCTGGTGTGATTTGAGGGTAATTTGGTTGTTATTTCTAGCAGGTCGAGTGATCGGGTAGAGGTTCGCCCCTTCGTTGGTTCGTGTTGTTGTTGCTGTTGTTGAGCTCCCCGCTCCAGCCTGCATGTGAACCCAGAGATAGGATCGAATCAGATTGACAGAGTCGGGCAGATAGAGCTATCAGTAGTGTCCCAGCCGTGGCCATCCACTCTTTGTTGTCTCGTCATATATATATGTACAGGACTCCTCTGTTTCATGTGTGGTTTTGACTGGTATTTCTAGCAGCACCGCGTAGTTTCCCTCGTTGGCTGATTGTTGCTGTTTATTTCATCCCGCTTCCTTCCGGTCAGTTCTAGTAGACAGACCAACCGTGGCCAACTCACCACAGTATCATCGTATCTGGGACGATGCAGTATTTAATGTCCTTCTTTTCAAATATCAGGGTGGGTGGGTGACTCGAGGAAGATTGTTTTTACCAGGTCAAGCAATCGTGTCGTTTAGCCCCAGGTCTGTCTCCAATCAGGTCGACAGACAGCCCCATGATTAAAAGCATTCTAAAAGTGACCATCCCATTTGTTTTTGCACGATCCTATCTCGGACTACTTCACACAATTCGTCCTTTCTTTTGATATGTGATTCGAGAGAGATTTGACTGTTATTTCTACCATATCAAATGAACACGTAGGGGTTCTCTCGTTGGCACTGGTTTATTCGTCTAACTTCGGAAATCAACGTTTATAATTTTCTATGAACTTTCTCCCCTTATTAACCATTGTATTCTTTGCTTTATTTTCTTTTTCCTAGTCTTCTGTCTCCCTAATTAATTGCCGAAAGGAGTTTAATTTTTAATTAATCATTTAGTGCCTTCTTGAAAACATGGCGATATTAGTTGTTGTTTAGACCCCCAGATCAGGTTTAGGATCGAAATAGAACCGTAGATCTATGTTGAAAGTTCTAAAGATTTCTGCTATTTTATTTATATTCATTCCAAAAGTATTCTGCACGAACAAAAAAGAAAAAACAAACATAAGAAATCCCAAAGTAAACATATTCACACACATTGTGTAATTGTCACAAACAATTAATACTACAAAAGCGAAGTACTCCTGGAATTAAATTCTACCGTCAATATTTCACTTTGCGAGCGAAACCTTACAAGATTTTCACCGCTTTAAGTGTTTGTTATCGAAAGTTCTAATCGTTTATTATATTCCAATAAAAATGTGTTTTGATTTGTCTTCATTTAATTTGAGGATTTCAGCGAAAATAATGTGTTGGAATTTACAATTAAAAAAAAATCGTTAACGAGAATATGCAGTGAAACATTTAAAATGTTTTTTAAAAAAACCTCATTAGATCGTTTTTTTATTCTTTTTTCAAAAACTCAGGTTTTATATAATAATGTGAGCAAGGCTAAATAAATAGCATTTTATATTAAAAGCACGTTGCATTCACTCAACAATGGTAAATATCTTTTTCCTAAAATCGGGACTCCACATGTCTGTGACAAATTGAGGACAAATTTCAAACATTTCCAGTAAAAAGTTTCTGTCTCGTCACTAAAAAGTTTCAGAGGTTAAAATATATTATTAGAAAAACATTCAGAATCGACTGAAATACCATTTCAAATCGTTAGTTATGTTCCCATATAAGAGATCTGAAAACTCTTGAAAATTTCACTATCATTCATGAAATATTTATTTATTTTATTTATTTTGTGGATCAAAACGAAAGATGGAATAATTCTGAACAGTGTATATGGGTATGCTTGTAGTTGTTGTAAAAACTCTACTAATGAACGTTTCATTTGTATCTTTTTAGAAGCAGAAATTCATTCTAAAACTCTTTAACATAAAATTTAATATCAATGGTTAGTGGAAAAAAAAGTCTTAAACGAATTTATATTTCGGAGGAATTCTGATGGTTATTTTTATTCCATTTGGCTCCGAAGGAATTTAACACACCAAACTACACTTCTACCAATGTTTTGTAATTAGCGCAACTAAATCTATGTTATGTGTGAATGTTGATTATAATTATTACTTATATATGTTGTAAATTATGTTTCTTCTAGTTTATTTAATTACTAACTTTAAAAAAAACAAATTAATACTGCTTTTATATATATATAAACGTATTTTCGTACCTTGGTTTATTTAATCGTGTTGTTTAACCCTAGGTCAACCTCATCAAGCTGATTTATGATTAAAGTTGTTTTTTTTTTTGTTTTTTTGCTAACATAGCTGTGACTGAAGGGGAACTGGCTGTTACTTTTTGTATTTCCTCAGTTACACTCGTCTCGTGGGTCAGGATAATTGTAAAAATTTACCAGAAAAGGGAACGAAATTTGTGTTTAGACATAAAATGTGGAAAATCAAATTTTTGGGACAGAAAATTCTTTTACAGAAGGAAATAATCACCCAGTTTGTTTAACTTCTTCATAAGGTAGTGAAAACAATTCTGAAAGTCCGCTAATCAGAGTTTGGAGACGAGTGTAATAGTAAAAATTCACTGCTGTTTCTAGCAGGTCGAATATAGATACTTGCTCGTTAGCTTATAACTTATTTTATTTACCAACGAGGTCAACTGTACACAGTTGATCGATAGGCTAGAAATAACTGCCAAATTCCTTCGAATCATGCTTTACCAAATTAAAAAGGACTTCTATGGTTGGAATGGGCCGATCTCCAAGCTCACTGCCCCTCTTGGTTTTTCACTTGGTGACCTCTTGCCATGTCCTCATTAACTGGGATCTCCACAAGACATCTGGACCATCTGATTGGGGAGCCTCAAGTGGCATACGTGAGATGGAACCAGCTTAGCCTGCACCCTTCTGACGTCCATCCCCCCTCCCCCCTCTGTGGACATCTGGTCCTTTCAAAAGAAATGGGATGTTGTCCAATACATTAATGAACAGAAGTTAGCAGAAAACTTGTTAATAATATCAAAAGGTATCAAGCTAAATTCATTGATCATCATATGAAAAAAAAAAGCCATGAACATTTTGGTGACATCTGAAAAAAGGGAAAGGAAGAAAAAGCTAGAGAGAGAGAGAGAGAGCATGTTTAAAGGTTACAGAAAGTTGTGTGAGGGACAGGAGACTGTGGGGTCTATGATTGATGAAACCTGCTGAGAAAAAAGCTGGGAAAGGCATTTACCCAGCAACTGACTTTTCTTTCATTCAAGAGATTTCTCTACAAGAACTAAGTAATTGGCCACTGAGTTCTAAAACTGGAATGTGGTTTGAGGGAGATTTGGCTGCTATTTCTAGTATGTCAAATAACCGTGTAGAGGCTCTGCCAGGCCGTATGCCATATTCTAACTGCACACTTAACTGTATAATAGAGAAACAGAATGCCTACTAATGTCTTTTTCTGAGATACAATGAGTTGTGTCGTGCAGTGATACAATACACCCAGTTATTGTGATTTCTTATCAAGAAACACCTTAGAAAATGAAACACTTCACCTGTCGTGAATGTTAATTCACCTGTCATAAATCTCAGGTACATTTTAGAAATGCCAAATGCCAATGACAGTAGGTTAATAAAAGAATAAATTATGAATTAAAATAATCACAATTTTTTCATTGATAATTGTCATTTCATTCTTGTAAATATAATTTAATATCATAATTTACACAGAGGTAGCTTCAAGGTTATTTTTTTCTTTGTTGTTATTGTGTAGGTGATGTTTTAGTCCAGATGGGTCATAGAAGTGGTGTTACCCACCACTTACCAAAACACTCTTCCAATGTTGGCAACTACTCACATTGTGTCACCCACAGCGTCTCCTAATCTACCAGAGTCGAAAAGGTAAAGGCCTTCTTTTCTTTCTTTTATTTAGATCAAATTTATACATTTTTTAACGATGTTTAGCAAGAGCTGTATGTGTCGAATGATGGCATAAAAGTTCCATCTTCTCTTTTCATTGTAATTCTATATGAAAACTCAGTAAAAAAGTCTAAGTAAGATGTAACTGGCCAACGTTTTAAATTGATGCTATTTACAATTCAAAACATGCTACAGATTGTTTAAGACAAAACAATATGACCTTCTACAATGATCTTCTGCTACTCTGAAATAGTAAGTTACTTACTACCTTTACCTAAGTCCACCTTGGACACATCTGTCTCTCCTCTTATCTCTTCCTTTCTACCTCTGCTCAAATAATTTTGTTCAGTCCTTCATCTCCAGAACATCAATCACCACTGTTTATAGCAGCACTCACACAATGCACACACACACACACAGAGGCATTCATATCGTTCTCATCTGTTTAATCCCAGTCACAAGGCTACCATAGAAAACTCTTTCCCATGGTTCTCTGCAATGGAAATATATTAATAAATATTGGATTAGCTATCTCTTCTATAACATCCCATGGGAGGATTTATACCCAGCTCTAAAAGCTTAAGAAACCCTAAATAGTATTGCCAAATTGTTTGTAACCCTTTATCTATATGTAGCAATCCATGTTGACTGATTGGTAGATTAAACTATACTGAGGAGGTCTAATAGACTGAATTATGTCCAGAGTTGTCCTTTGTGAGCAAACATCAAACCTTCCTTCCTCCAAATACGTAAATTAACTTTGAGAAATTAATTAATTGATGTTATGTAAATTAATGAAGAAAACTATTAAAGGCTGGCTGTGTAATGAGAACCTACATTCTCATTACAGCAAATATTAAAGGAAGGATGAGACATAGGCAAGAGGATTGAGGTGATGAAGCTGAAGACCAAATAGAAGACCAATTGTGAAATCGGAAATACATGTTTCCTTTTATTATGAATATTTTTCCTAAAAACATAAGAATTTCAATTTTTCCTTCCTCTTCATATGTGTGTCACCTCATCCATACAAAACCATTTGATATTTCTCATTGTTTTAATCGTGTGTTTTCCAGTAGCACCACCAGCAGTGGTACAAGCACTACAACGTCTGTGATTACTCAGCAATCGACCAGCAGCGGACAACAAAGTTCTGAATCCCATAGTCTTGAACATGAGAAGAAAGCAATTTGTCGGTATGCCAGCTTCTTTGACATTCTTCTGTTTCACTATCTCATCTCAGCAAACAAAATGGTATTTTCATATTTCATCATCATCATCATCATCATCATCATTTAACACCTGTTCACATGGGTTGGACAGTTTGGCATGGAGTGATGAGCTGAAGGGCTGCACCAAGCTCTGGTGTCTGCTTCAGCATGATTTCTACATCTGGACACCTCTCCGAAGGCCAGCTGCTTTACAGAGTGTCCTGGATGGGTTTTGTAGTGGCACTGGCACTGGGGAGGTCACCCAGGTCCTACAAGACAAGATTCCTCAACCGAGTGGAATATAGCAATGAGGGATATGAAAATATGATGGGGAGGCAGGAGTGAGGGTCTTGCTGAAGAGGTGGATACATGGCTTCCCCGTCTGGAAAGAGAGAGGCAGGATGTGAGGTTAAGGTACAAGGTGAATAGGAAAGGGAGAATAGGGTAAAGGGACAGAAACGTGTGGGTGGGTCAGTGTGTGCAGTGGGGTGTGAAAAGAGTGTGACAAATGATTAGAAATGGAAATAAAGTTGGGTGCAGTGAATGTCAATTTAGGGGAGGGAAAGAAAGGGAGGAGGAGTTGACAAGGAACAGTAGTAGGGATACAATATGAAGTGTAGGGGACCACAACAAGTGGTGAGATGCCATGGAAGCATGGAAAAAAAAAACGAAACATAGTGATGGGAATGGTTTTGTGATAAAGGTACAAGATATGTGGTCCCAAGATCAAGAATCCATAGGTTACTACTGGTATAGTGACATGTCCCGACATGCAAGGCTCTCAGAGAGAAGAAGGCTGTAAGTCTGTTTTTAAATATGTGATTAATTTTATAGAAATTCTTTGTATTTATATTAAATGTGAGATTGTATTTTTGTTTTGTATTGAACCAGGCACCCCCTCTTTCCTTTGATGGCTCTGTTATTTGAGAAATGTGAACGTGCAACTCAAACCCCTGATTGTCCAGCAGGAGATAGTTTTGATGTTGACATTCAGGCTTTTGTGCAACACCAGGAGAAGGACCGTAATCCTTTTTTCAGTGATGACACAGAATTGGATAGTTTAGTAAGTTCCATCACGCATCCAGAACATTCTTTTAAAAAAGATTTTCATAACTAAAATGTGATTTTGTTTTCCTTTATCTAAATTGAATTGTTTTACTGGTACCAGTCTTTGGAGCCTTGCTGCAGCCCTGCTGGAGCCATCCCTCTCCTTCAACAGTTTGCCACAATTTATATAATCTCATATTTAGTCTTGTTTTGTGCTTCTCCAATCAACCTGTAAACTCCTCACCTGAACATATAACAATACAAATCATAAACCGTATCATTCAGTCTGCTATAATGAATCTATAAACACATATAAAACATCCAAGGGTATATTTTTTCCCCTCTGAAGATTTTATGCTCAGGTCATATGAATATAAATTTAATATTTACTTAATATTTATTGAGTATTAATTGAAACAGCTGGAAGTAAAGATGATTAATTTGCTGTTAATAATAAACAATTATTAACTTCCCAATCTCCATTTTCTTTTTTTTTTTTATATGAGTATAAACTATATGTTTATATATATACCTATTATTTTAAGGAAATTAATTCCCCATAACACTAGGTGTTGAACCAGTATTTTCTTGCATGAAACCATCCCTTCATGAGGTTAACAAAGCTTCTAATTAAATATATATACATACATACAAAAATATATACATATATATATGTGATGGAAGATGAAGATGTCCAAGATGTGCAATGGAATCAAAACTGGAATCTGATAGCTGCAAAGTGATCTTCTTAATACTATGGCTCTCTGAGTGTCCTTTTGAATTTGTTTTGAAAGTTCTTCGATTATTGGAACAGAAACATGGGTTGTAAAGTGTTAGAAACAAGTGTCAACATGAACTCACTGTGTGTCTGCTGAACTAATGTTTCTATTTTCCCTCTTCTTCAGATGGTGAAAGCTATTCAGGTTTTACGTATCCATCTACTGGAGTTGGAGAAAGTGAATGAGTTGTGCAAGGATTTCTGCAACCGTTATATAACATGCCTGAAAAGCAAGATGCAGAGCGAGCACCTCCTGCGCACCGAGGTGCATTCGCCAACCCCCAATTTTGATGGTTCAATGAGCAGCAGTAGTGGCAGCAACTCAGGAAATGTCACTCCTTCTCTCAGCACCAGTTCCTCACAGCTAACTCCAACTACAACAGGGCCATCATCAGCCACTGGAACCACTGGCATCACTACCACCACAAGCAGCAGCGGTGGTGGTGGTGGTGGTAGCGGAAGTAGCACCAGCAACCACCACCACCACCACCACCACCATAGCACCAGTACCACCACCACTACCACCAGCACCACCAGCAATAATACTCTAGCTGCAGCTGCTGCTGCTGCTGTTTCACTCCAAGGTCAGTTGCAGATGCAGCAGCAAGTTGTTGCCTCAATGGCTGCCAACAATGTCCTCATTCAGCAGGGTTTAGCTGCTGCTGCTGTACAACCAGCTGCTCTTTCAATGGGTTCCTTAGGACAGGGGCAGATTGTATCTGGGGGAACTGTGTATCAAATGGTGCAAACACCACAAGGTATTGTTGCACAGCCAATTCAGGTTTGTACACTTTGGTTTATTGTTCACATTCTCTGATCTGTGTTGAAATATAGTTTCTCTCAACTCAAATATTGCATCTGCTTAGATCCTCTTTCACTTGGAGCAAAGCATCACCCATGCACAAGCAGAGCTCAATTGCTTGATTCTATCAAACGACTCAAAAGATTGGCTTTCTCATAAATTTGATTTTCTCAAAGCAGGTCCATTGAGAATAGTTTTGCATACAAATTGTTCTCAACTGAAAAAAACCTACTTCTGTTTTTTTTAATCACAACATAGTCTCACTTATTGAGTACAATGAATTAAAAAAAAACTTTAATCATCTGAGATTATCCATGTGATTAGTAAACAAAAACCTCCATCATGGGATGTTTAAAAGTCTGAAAAATCATTCAACAAGGAAGATAACTACAATAACCAAAATTTTGGGAAATTAACTTTTGTTAAAAGACAATTAGTGCAGCAGACATAATTAGTGATTTATTCTTTTGTGAAGATTCCTTGAACACCAGCAGTCAGCAGTGATGGTCATTTTAATGGGGTATATTTAGGAGCAGTGTATTATAATTAAATACCATGTACAAGAGAGAGAAGCGCATGGGGGTACTTTGTGAGGTTAATGTTCTCTTTACTATTGTTAGTGGATAAAATCCTTGTTGAGTCTTCCTCTTTTTTCTTTGAATGAATTCTCCCTGTCTGTTACCCTTTCAGATTCGAACTGCTTCACTTCCTAACCAAGTGGCAAGTGGTTCACCTCTTATTCATGGTAGTACCCCTTTGTCACAGATTGGTGTTGTTGGAACTCCCAACATCATCGGACAAATCCCTGTTACTTCTGCTCCACCAACTCCAGGTAAATGCGACAATGCGAATGATATTTTTATATTCTTCAATTTTCTTCTTCTTTGATTGTCTGTCTGTTTGGCTGACTCTTTTCATTACTATTACTTACTAGTGGGGGAGGCAGGTGGGGGTGGTTAGCAAATATCAGTAACTTAGTACCTGACTGATTCTGGAACAATGAAAGGCAAAGTGGACTTCAACAGAATTTGGACATAGATTGTTAAAGAGATGTAACTAAATACCACAAGGTATTTTGTCTTGCCATCTAATGATTCTGCCAAATAATATTAATAATAATAATTTTTTATATAGACAGAAGATCAGAAATTTTCTAGTGAGGTATGGTGTAAGCTGATTCAATCAACCCCCAAACTATCCATTTCTACAAGATATAATTTGTAGATCAGACAAATAAACACATATCTATGTTAAATGATTCACCTATCTATTTATTCGTCTCCCTGTCTGTTTTGCTTTTCTGTCTCCCTGCATTATTCTTCTGTTGTCTGTTGTCAGCACCAACCCAGATCACTCCTATGGGCAGCCTTGCTCAACTTGGTTCCGATGATGAAGATATGATTTGTAAAAGAAAAACTAAAAGAGGAATCCTGCCTAAGACTGCAACTAAAATTATGAGATCCTGGCTCTTTCAGAATATTGTGGTTTGTATTTGGTTTAGTTCTTTCGTGTAAATTTTAAATTCCTTTCAATCCTTCATTTACTTTTACTTTTAAAACCCCTACATTGATAATTTCACTTGTTGTCCTGTGTAGCTCTCTTCTGATCCAACTTGCCCCGAATGCTGCACTAAACCCTGACACCCTCATAAGAGGGGGTGGGGTGTGTTTGTTTCTCTTCATATCTGGCCTTTGCAGGGCACTGATGGCTGCTGTTAGTTTATGTCCTTGTAATATAGCATTTCAACAAAAATGGACCAGAATTTTGTAGTAGATCATTTGATCCACTAAAACATTCAAGGCAGTCCTCCAGTATGGTCAGTACCTGAAACCAGTACATACATACATGTGTGTGCGTTTACATTGTCCAGATTTCTCTGATACCTCAAGGCTGTGGCAGAAAACATTCAGTCAAAATGTCTTTCAGGGAGGAGCAAACCCACAAAAAAAATGGTTGTGAAGCACATGTTTTAAGCACATAACCATTGAAAAGATAAGAGTTGTTTTTGAAATAACAAAAATACTCCCAAAAGAACTGGAACAAAGAAATAGCAATGTGTAAATGAAATGCATTTTCAGTTGTGAAGCTGGTCACTTGCAAATGTTTCAATTCCTGATGTGTCAAATTTGTTTCATTTCTCAAGCACCCATATCCTTCAGAAGATGAAAAAAGACAAATTGCAGCCCAGACAAACCTAACATTACTTCAAGTCAACAACTGGTAAGCTCAATGATAAAAACTATTTTATTGTTATCTTAAATTAATCATCTTCTCTGCCTGCCTCTCCTCTCTTTGCATCTCTTCTGCCCCATGGTTTTATACAGGGTACTCCTACACCTTTTTTTTTTTCATATTGACAATGGCCCCTTCCCAGCTGGCAGTAGGGTCCTGTCTTTGTTTTTTTAACATATTAATAGATAAATCTTTGAGAATTAAATCATAAACATACAGACGTCCCAAGGATTGTTCATATGGTGTTGTTTGTAAACATGTCTGGGTTGTTTGTTGGTTGATAAACTGGGAGATTATTACCCCCTATGGAGACAGGGTGGGGAGTCAGTGACAGGAAAGATATCTGACTGTAGGATGCTCTGCCTCAGTATACTCCTGTCTGACCCAGACAAGCATGGAAAAGTAGATGTTAAAACGATGAGGATGATGAAGTCTATAAGCTTGGACAAGTATATATGCCATGGTGGGAATGGAGATGGGGAAAGATGAATCTTGTGTTTCAAGACTGATTCTTTGAGAGAAAACAATTTTTCAACTCAGTTCTTTGTTTGCTTTTCTCTCTTACTCTTTCCAGGTTCATCAACGCTCGTCGACGTATATTGCAGCCGATGCTGGATGCCAGCAATCCTGACCAAGCCAAAGTGAAGAAAAATAAGCCACCGAATCGACCTCTTCAAAGGTTCTGGCCTGAAAATATTGCCAATCTACGTCCCCAGATACCTACGACTCTCGATGGTAACCTTTCGGGTAGCTCCAGTCCTCTGTCTATTGGAGATGCTGATGGGATTGGGGATGCAGCATCCAATGAGAGCAGCTCTTTAGCCACATCAAGCCAGCCGTCCAATCAAACCATAGTGCTACCCAATATGGAAACAGCAACTTGTAAGTTGAATTTCTTGTAGGGGTCAGGTACCCAGTTGTAAGTTCATGGTTTTGATCCCCATACTCAGCAGTGTGATCTGTTCTTGAACAAAACCCTGTAGGGGTCATTAGACAGTAGTAAAAATAGATGTACTGAAGGATGCCATCTGCATGAAAACAATGGTTGAAATAGCATTACTATAATGTCTGTAGCTTGTCTGATGTGAAGAACTACACAGAAACTATTCAACCTCTTTAATATCAAACTGCCTAAGGCCACCCCTGACTCCATTGTACAAACTTCCCATTTTAAACTGTTCTAGATTAAACCTCCTATCAATATTTCATATTAATTTGTATTCCAAAAAACCTGTTTAAAGTTGTAAATTCTTGAATATTTGTTCAAAGTTAATTGAAACAAAGGGGCAGAATATTTCAACAGAAATACACTAAATCATGTTTTTCTTTCTTTCTTTTTCAGTTGTCATTAATGATGGCCATATTGTCAATGCTTCCACATCCCTGGACAAATTCCGTTCTTTGGATCACATTGCTGGTCACCCTTCTCTTTCAAACATCTCGGAAGCATCCAAGTTCATTCACAATAGCAACATCAATGCTTCCACCATCATGACCACCACAACCACCGCCACCACCACTGCCATTACAACGTCTTCCATCATCATCAGCAACAACAACACCACCACCACTGCCACCACCACTGCTCCCACCACTAGTCGTGGTGGTAATAGTGGACTCAGCAGCCACAGCATTGACAATAGTAGTAGTAGTAGTAGTAGTAGTAGTAGTAGTAGTAGTAGTAACTCAGCTGGTGCTAAAGCTGGTACTACTACTCACCGAACAAACAAAGAGATTGACCAAAATAACACAGGGAAAGACTTAACCGCTTGCAGTAGTAGCAGTAGTAGTAGTAGTAGTAGTAGTAATTGTGGTAGTGGTATTGATGCAATCAGACAGCAGACTGTCTGTTTGACTGACAACAATCTACAGGACTCTCCCTTGCTGCAGCAATGAACAACTCCAAATAACAAACACAAATCTTGTGCTTATATTTTCACTCTTTGCAAATGTGAATTTTTTTTTATTATTACTATTATATATATATATATATATATATATATATATATATATATATATATATATATATATATATATATGTCTGCATATAAATATAAATATATATATATATATATATATATGTCTGCATATAAATATAAATATATATATATATATATATATATATATATATATATATATATATATATATATATATATATATATATATGTCTGCATATAAATATAAATATATATATATATATATATATATATATATATATATATATATATATGTCTGCATATAAATATAAATATATATAAATATATATATATGTATATATATATATATATATATATATATATATATATATATGTCTGCATATAAATATAAATATATATAAATATATATATATGTATATATATATATATATATATATATATATATATATATATATATATATATATATATATGTGTGTGTGTGTATCTATGTATATATATATATATATATATATATATATATATATAAAGATATATATATATATATATATATATATATATATATATATATATATATATATATATATATATATATATATATATATGAATATATGTATATATATATATATATATATATGTGTGTGTGTGTGTGTGTGTATATGTATATATTTTATTCTTTGTTTTTCAAAATACAAAAAAAAACTTAAATTTTATTGTTGTTGTTGTTATTATTGTTGGTGTGTCTCTGCAGGATGAGGCAGAGTTTAAGATGGAGGAAATGATGAGCAGAGCCTGCCCACCTGCTCTTCTTTGCCAAACTGCCATAACCCCTTTCTCTATCCAATTCTTCCTCTTCTCAGTTCAACCATTCACCAATGAAAATACATTAATAGCAATCAATACTCTCTGATTCATACAAACAACAACAAAAACTATTAAAAAAAGTCCCCCCCCCCCAAAAAAAAAAACAACCAAAAAATGTTACTTGCCCTGTTAGATAAAATCAGTCAAATCATACTTTTTTGTAAGTTTTTTTTTTATTGATTCAGTCCCAAGAAAAGGAAAGCGTTGCAAAGCAATGAAAATGTGTAAGACTGATGCCACTAATTGTCTTCAATTTTACTTTCTTTAAAACTAATAAAGGGACACAGTGCATAATATAGCCATAGATACCCCTAAAATGACAGGAATGTCAAGGATGGAATAATAATTATAGGTTTGCTGGTTCAGGTGTGACTGATGATTAAAGATGTTTTAATCAGAGGCTTTAAAACTGAAAAAGATGAAAAAGAGAAGAGTCACAGCAAGAACATATTTGATCAGAGTTAAATTAAGCTGAAATATCAACAACAACAAATACCACAAGAGAAAAAAAAACTCTTGGATTGCAGAGAAAACTTACTGTTTGTTTAAGCCTGCAATCCAGCATCCTTTGCCATTCCATAGAATAGTGAGTCAGGATCCTTTAAGAGTGCTTCAGGTTTTCCAAACTCTACTAATTTACCAGCATCAAGAACCATGACCCTATAAAGACATAAATATATATATATATATATATTGAAGCATGGGCACATAACATGCATACATGTGTGTGTGTTTGTTTACAAATGAAAGAAAAGTGCACTCAGCCGATGCCTAAGAGTAAATATTTTAATAGTGAGTTTCTAAAATTTGTATTGCTAAAAGTTTCACTGATGCAAAGCATGTCTGATATATCCAAATGGCAAAATAAGCAGAAACCCATGAAGAAGATGGATTGTTATTGGATAATGATAAAATTTGTTCCTATTAGTCACATGAGGCAGGATTACTAAACAACCGCTAAAGTGACTGCCAGCTGATGTAATGGTTACTGGATACACTGTGACACCCTGTGAAAGAGCAGTTTCTTTTATTTGTAATTTCAGAAGAAATTCTGTACAATTTCAACGAATATTATGAAACAATTCTTAGAATTAGCAAATTGGATGATATGTTGATGGCAGCAGTTTTATGGTTCACTCTTATTGTTTAAGGATACAAAAGGCTATTTTGATATATGCAATTTCTCAGAGACAAAGATGTCAGTTATGCATTCCAGATAAATAAAGAGGGACCATGACAAGTATGCTGCAGGTTATTTCCATGGTCTTGGACTCTCCAGTTAAAAGATCACAGGGAAGTTTCTCTCTCCCTGTACAGGTAGACAAATACCTATATACATCATAATAACTTACTTGTCATAGTCTAAAATAGTATTGAGTCTGTGAGCAATTGTCAGTATGGTGGTGTTCTTAAATTCATTCCTGATAGTTTTCTGTATTAAGTCATCTGTATCCATATCTACAGCTGCAGTTGCTTCATCAAGAACAAGGATTTTGGTCTTCTTCAGGACACTTCTAGCCAGGCAGATTAACTGGCGTTGACCGACACTAAAATATATACAAAGAGATATCAGGAGGTGTACAGTCACTAAAAAATATTTGGGTTGTGTGAGCTTTACCAGAGGATGAAGGATGGGACATTTTGCAGGACCCCAGACTCTGATGGGAAGAAGAACAGAATATTTTGGTAACCTCAGAGGGGAGACCTGCTCTAAGTAATTGCAACAGAGTAGACTTCTGTAAAAGCACCCAATAGATAGATCAGGGTTTTTTAACCTTTGTATGATTCCAGTCCCATATGTTCCCAAACTTAACTGTTGTTTTTCATGTAGAAAGCTCACAAAGCGAACATTAGGATGTCATTCATTTTCAATATTCTGTGGAAACATGTCTGGCCGGGGGGGGGGGGGGGGGTATTACTTTGCTTGGAAACAGGTAAAGGTTTGCAACAGGAAGGGTATCTAACCATAGAAAATCTGCCTCAATAAACTTCACCCAACCCATTCCAGCATGGAAAAGTGGATGTTAAAACTATAATGATGATGACGATGATGATAGGGATGATGATAATGAGATATATGAAGTAAAATAACATTATGTCACCTAAGATTTTGTCCACCTTCACCACATCTGTATTCAAGCTGCGAAGGTAAACCAAGAACGAAGGGTTTCAAGTGAGCCACATGCAGCGCCTGCCAGATTTGATCATCTGTGTATTTGTTAATGGGGTCGAGGTTCATTCGAATACTTCCGGAGAACAAAACTGGTTCCTGGTCAAAAACAAAAAGTTCAGAAGCAAATTCTTTGATAAATATCTTATATTTTTTCTATCTGTCTGTCTGTCTGTCTCTCTCTCTCTCTCTCTGTGTCTGTCTGTCTGTCTGTCTTTCCCTCTCTCTCTTTCTCTCTCGCCCCCTTTTCTCCCACATTTCTTTCCTCTCAAGATAAGTCTACAACTTAGACCGATCAAAAATAGCGAATGTTCCCATAAAATAATGGATAAATGTATAAAGAACATGGATTGGAATCCCTTCTCTTCTTAATAATTCACATTTTTGTTCATGATTAATAGAAAAATAAATGTATAAATTCAAGGTAAGTTGTGGTTGTCTGTATTTGTAGCAATTATAATTGATAAAGTTTTGTTCTCTCAATGGCAGAAAATTGGCTAAATCAGTAGAGCACTGGAGAAAAGAACTTGTGATATTTCATCCCATTATGTTCTGAGTTCAAATCCTACCAGCTTTGACTTCTCCCTTTACTCTTCAATTTCTAACCTTTCAGCAGATCTATGGTCAAGGACATTCCGGTTGTGATCATCCCTTCCTTTTTTTTTTTTCTTCAAGTTATGTCTATACATTATTACTGAAGGTGTCTTTTAATTTCTTAAAGATGATAGGGTGGGATTAGAACAAGATTTAGCTGCCATTTCTAGGAAGTTGAACAACAGCACAATCTTTTCTCACTGGCTCAGTTTGTTAACAGTCTGGCTAATGAGTGGAAAGTGATGCAAATTAATGAAAGAAAAATCACAATACCTGAGGTAGGATGGTAATTCGAGATCGTAGATCATGGAGGCCAAGTTTGTCTATCGGTTCATTATCAATGACTATTGTTCCTCCAGCTCCTTCTATCAATCGGAACAACGACACAGTGAGAGAAGATTTTCCAGCCCCTGTACGGCCAACAATTCCAATCTGGATTTAAAAAAAACAAGATAAACAGATAATATTTATGAATTTAGTGAGGAAAGACCTGAGTTGGATCAACAAAGTTGAAGGAAGGAACAGCAGAGAGTGGGGAGGTGTGGCTCCAGAAGGGATTGATGTAAGGGGAAGAAGTGTAGGGGTGGGGGCAGGTAAAGTGTCTGGGGTAAAAAGGGGTAGAATTTGGGGTAGAGGGGATATGAATGCAGTGGGTGAGGGAAGAAGTTTTTGGTGGGATAACTTAAAAGGATTGAGATAGTATTTAGACAGACAGAGAATGACTTGGGAAGCTTGCTGGGGTGAGGAGATGGCTGGCTACATATGGTTGGTGAGAGGAAAGTGAGTGTGATTAGGGGTGTAGTTTGTGTGACTGGTGTATATAACTAGGGGTAGCACTTGTATGTAAATAAAGGATTGAGTGTGTATGAGTTACGTGTGTGTGTGTGTGTGTGGGTAATATTTACCTTCTCTCCTCCTTTAATGTGACACGTGATGCCCTTCAAGACAAGCTCCAACCCTGGCCGATAGCGTAAATCGAAGTTCTCAAAGTCTATGTTACCTTCCTGTGGCCAGGAAGGGTCAGGACGATGGTCTGTGACCCACGCTGCCTGGAAACAGAAATGATGCTTTGGGTTAGTTGTATACTATGAGTGTGTTTTGTAGATTTGAGTTTGGTTGTTGTGTGTATGTGCTTCAGGTGTGCGTATGAGATTCAGTGTATGAGTGTGTGTGTGTGTGTGTGTGTGTGTGTGTGTGTGGTGACCAACAGGATGTCTGTTTAATTGTAGGATATGTATGTTTATGTGTGTACATGTTTGCATATGGTTGAGTGTATGTTTCTATGTAACTCCAAATAAACCTTGATCCAGCAGATCTATGATAAAAGACATTCTTTCCATGACAAATCTGTCTGTCTTTTTCTGGATATAATGTATCTATGACTACATTATCATATATATTCTTAGCTTTTTTAAAACATTACGATGGATTTTGAGAGAGGATGTGACAAACTCTGTAGTGATGGTGTCATGATAAAATGCACTCTGTACAGCAGTTGGTAATAGGAAGGGAACTCAGGTGGAGAAACCAAGTTAGAAATGAAGCATATGAGTAAGATGTGGCTCTCAAAAGGAGGCAGCACTGTGTGTATATACATGCACACATTACAGGTGTCTGCACAGTTTCTGTGTATCAGATATGTCTTTCAAGGTGTTGGTCAACCTTTGACCAACTGGAATCATTAGATTGCAAAGTACAGGGTTATGTCAGCTTGTGTATGTCGAATTTTTAAAAGGATTCAAATGTTGCTGTTGTTTAATTCCAGGTCAGACCTCATCAAGCACATCCAATCTCAAAAGTATTCCAGCGGTGACCATTTTGTCTTGTGCAGTGTATCTTGGACTACATTATCAAATGTGTCATTCCATTCTTTTTATAGAGGGTATTGTATGTTGTTTGAGGGAATATTGGCTGCGATTTTTAGTATGTTTGTTGGCCATGTGGAGCATGTTTGTTGCCAGTTGGTTTTCTTTAGCTTCAAGTCAGTTTTGATGAAGCAAATCTTGGATCAAACGTATACCAGCCATGACCACCCTTCATTCAAATATAGTATATCTTGCACTAAACAATCCAAATTGTTTTTCCTATTTTTGTGGCTGGAAAACTTTGTGATTTGAGGATTTGGTTGCTATTTCTAGCGGGCCAAGTGATCTTAACCATTGGTACAAAAAATTGGATATAAAAAAAGAAAGCAATGTAGACTTACTTCATTTTCTGTTTTGGTGTATTCATCAATTCTCTCGACTGAGACAATGTGAGTTTCCAACTCAGAGCTAGCTTTTATAAACCAAGCCAGAAATACGGACAACTGAAAGCAGAAAAATTACAAGAGAGGTGGAAGAGGAAAAAGAAGGAGCAAGAGGAAGATGTGACAGGGGGAGATGTGTGCATGTCAGGTAAATTTATAAGCATGAGAGAGAGTTTTAATACACAAACGTCTAGTTTAGTCACACTGTTAAAAAATAGAGAATGTAGTTAAATTACATGTTTTTCTTCCTGACGTCAAAATACGAGATAAATCTCATTAGTTTCAGTAATTTATTAAAGCTTCATGAGAAACTGATTTGTCATCACAGAAATAATAACATTGCTCTCATCTATTTATAATATAGAGACCCAATTGGACAGAACACAACTGGTTTGTCTAATTTGCATTTTTTTTTTGTTTGTTTGCTGGGTTTGGAGGAAGAAAGAGTGGCCATGGCATTTGCAGGTTCATCTGGACCTGTGAGAGTGATGCCATTAATGTTCCTCTTGAACCTTTGTAAGTCAACACTCACAGGAAAGATAAGAGCAGGAAGGGAATTCCAAAAGGCCAACATTCTGTGAAAGAAGGACTGAGTATATTGATAAGTATGGGGTCTGGAGGTTGGATACTTATGATGATGGGAAGAGGAAAGAAGAATGGGACAGGAGTGCCGAAGCTGAGGTGCCAGGAGCCTCAAAGATCAATGGCAAAGCTAAAGAGTGCAGAGGCTGGAGCCTTTATGCCAACCAGTGGCCCTTTTCTGGATGCAATCAAGGATGTATGCAGCAGCAGTAGCACTGTCCCAGATGCAAGAACAATGCTCTGTTATGGGCTTTGTCTGAGCCATGTAGAGTAACAGTACTTGATGGGAGCTGAAGAGATAGGCCAGGGATGTTAAGGATATGCTTTTGCCAGGATAGGTGCTTGATGATAGTGAGACTCAACAACTGGAACAATTTTAAGGACTCTAACAGAGTGTCACTCATGGTTATGGGGAGTGTGGTGTGAGGATGTTTTCTCAATATGAGTTACAGTTGTGTTTTCTTACTGAAAGAGACAACGTTAGCATATGCGACAGAAGATGTATTTAAGGTGTTGCTTCATGGGGCCGTTACAGGCTTGGCATGTGCAAATGGATGATGCATGGTTAGAGGATATTTAAGAGGAATGAAGGGTTGTGCTATCTGCTTAGGTGTGGGTGTTGTTAGATGTGTTAGCAAGTAAGTCATTGATGCATAGAAGGAAGAGGATGGGGCCGGGTATGAAACCATCCCCAGGATCATTCTGGGTGTGGAGATAATAGATTAAGAGACCAAAAGAGTTTCATGAAGAATGTAATCTGCTAATTGCATTAATTGTAAGCATTGACTGGCAATATGAAATGTTTTTAGCTCTGTATCGAATAAAGCAAAAATGAAAGAACCTCAGTAAGGCCGGAACACATTTTGTCACTTACCTTTAAAGCACTGCTCATCGACAGACCAAAAGAAGCACTTGTCATGTTATCCCGGTTGGCAATACCCAGTACAATAGTAATAAATACAGTGAAATGACTAATGAAATCAAGGCAAATCCCCAATCCTCTGAAATAGAGGTAAACAACAGATTTTTTTAATAAAATTTCATCTTTTCATGGAACACAGAGGCAACATAGTAACCCTACTTTCTTAATATTAAATGCTAGAGAGAAATTTTTAACCCATTCTACATATGTGTATGCATGTGTGTATGTGAACAAAAGTAAGCTATTTACATCATGCATTGGCATGATGTCTTTAATTAATCCAAACTGAACTTGTATCAAGGAGGAATAGAGGTGGTTCAATAATCCTTAACAGAAACCAAACAAAAGCAAGGGAGACAACTCATACAAAAAATTTTGTAGTCTCAATTAATTGAAATTGTGGGTAGGTACATCTTTGACAAGAAAGGTTATCTGGTTTTTAGCAGACACAGTGATAACTTGAAACCTATTTCAGTCTCATCGACCTCCTCAGTGAAGCATTTCATATAGTACGCTAGACTAACACAAAGTGTTTTCTACAAGAGCCTGTTAACCATTTTGATTTTATTGCTTGTCAGAAGAAGAAACACCCATGACTTTTGTAGTGTTGCTGGGACTGAATTGAACTCACCCACAAGGCTTAGGTCAACCCAAGGTAATTGTAGAAGGCTTGATTAATGTGATGCAGATTGGGATAATTAAATCTAATGTCACACGATTGAAAAACAAACTTTTTAATTACAAAGCTATGACTGCATTCTGCTCTCTTCTCCTCACTCGTGTAGTGTTATTGGAAAACTGAGGCAGCAGTGTAAAACTAAATGAGTTCCCGAAAGAGAAGAAAGTGAAAACAACAAATGCCTTGAATATAACAAAACTCTTATAATAAACTAGCAGAGATACCTGGCGTTGCTCAGGATTAAAATGGCATAGTTTTTTTATTGTTTTACTCATTTCAGTCATGTGAAATGTTATATTGTTTTAATAGAAATGAAAATTCCACGTTGACACTGACCAGCCCTCACATACATATAGCGTGTTTAATAATGTACGTAACTAATGCGGAAAGACACACGCACTGTGAGACATGTACTTACTCAAACACTCACACACATACTTTCACAGACAGATACACAGTCATATACAAAATGTGATGTTGTCATGGTGGTTAGAATTAAAAGCAACAACAACCCCACTTTTCCTTCAGCTTTCTAACCTATCTCCTAATACATTTCCCTTCTCTTATTTCCTGTCAACCTTTACTTGCACTCCCACTCCAACTCTCTCTCTCTCTCTCTCTCACCATTACCCCACTTCTTACCTGGAAGAAGCCAAATAGGCATAACTGTAGGTGAGGTTGTAGTCCAAGTGTTTCTCCAGTTTGTCTATGAGTTCCTGCTCTTTCTTGTAGGCTCGAACACTGACAGCTCCCATCAGGGTCTCTCCAAACAGGCTGTAAATTGGGGAATGCGTCACTAATTCAATACGATGTAGTTGTCTAGTAACTGGTAAGCCGAGCCTCTTAACAGGGATAAAAAAAGAAAACAAACAAAAGGGGATATAAAACCAATCAAAACATTAAGACTGTTATATTTTAAGTATTTTTCAATAGAAATATGAAATTAAAGTTCAAGGTCCTTTAAAAATTCCATGCTTCCTGAAATTTATCAAAACCACTCCTGAAATGCCTATTGCACCTTTCCCTCATCATGGCCCTTTTAAGGTTCACTTTTCTCCATTTCTGTGTATTATTCTGTGAGCTGTGTATTTCTACCTTTTATTGATGTCTTTCCTTATTTGACTAATGTGCTTAAAAACCTCTTCCTCCACATCATCATCATCATCATCTGTGTATGTATGTATGTATGTATGTATGTATGTGTGTATGTACACACATACATCATCATCATTTAACATCCATTTTCCATGCTGGCATGAGTTGAACGGTTTAACAGGAGTTGGCCAGCTGAAGAACTGCCCAGGCTCCATGTCTGTTTTGGCATGGTTTCTCTGGCTAGATGCCCTTCCTAACACCAACCGTTTTACAGAATGTACTGGGTGCTTTTATGGGGCACCAGCACTCATGAGCCTGCAAGCTAAGGATCACTCACCTGAAGAGGGTTGTAGGGGACATGCCTGTATGCATGGACAACCATGATTTTACTTAGCTTGTCATGTCTCCTCAAGCACAGCAAATGGCCAGAAGACTCGGTCCCTTGTCAGCCCCTCTGTGAGGCCCAATGTCTGAAGTTCCTTTCTCACCACTTTGTCTTCCTAGGTTCCACAATTAGAGATCAGCATTTCTTTATGCAACTGTCTTCCTTCATATGCATCACATGGTCATACAAGTGCAGTTTTCTCTCTTGCAGACTACATCTGATGCCCAGTTTATCTCTCAATCACCTACACTCTCTCATATAAGCACACTGACATTACCCATCCAACAGAGCATGCTAGCTTCATTTCTTTCAAGCCTCTGCATGTCCTCAGTAGTTAAAGTTCATGTCCCCTTGCCATGTAGCATAGCTGTTCATACACAGGCATCATATAATCTGCCTTTCACTCTGAGGGAGAAACCTTTTGTTACTAACAAAGGTAGTAACTCTCTGGACTTTGCTCAGCCCTTTCTTATTCTAGTATATATTCTATATAAATATATATATATATATGATTCGAACTTAGATTCTGATGACTTTACAAGGGACCAACTCCATGGGGCTATGACTAGCTATAAGAGGAATCAAGGTGAGCAGATATGGAGGTAATTATGCGAATAATATATATATATATAAATATATTTTTTTAGCTTTTTTACTTACCTGCACTGAATAGA
>NC_142947.1:5586891-5634391 GCF_046866305.1 Octopus bimaculoides
GGAGAGAGAGAGAGAGAGAGAGAAAGAGAGAGACAGACACAAGGGGGAGAGATGGTGGTGGTAGTCGTAGTAGTAGTAGTAAAGTGTAAATTAAAGGAACACATTTTCTGCCTTACCTTCGCCCAGTCCAAGTCCACCAGTGACTCCAATGTAAAGATCAAAATTATCCCGCTGGCTGCTGCTGCTGCTGCTGCTATTGATGTTATTTAGAGAGGAAGTTTTGTTACCAAATCTGTCTTCTGAC
Source organism: Octopus bimaculoides (assembly GCF_046866305.1). Taxonomy (NCBI): domain Eukaryota; kingdom Metazoa; phylum Mollusca; class Cephalopoda; order Octopoda; family Octopodidae; genus Octopus; species Octopus bimaculoides. The sequence goes on from NC_142947.1 coordinate 5,587,136, forward strand.
CACCAACTCAACCAGATATTTAAGCAGACCTCCAGTGTTTGGTAGGATAAGTACATCAATAGAATGAAAAAGGATGGTAAATAACGGACTGCTTTCACGTATTTCTTGTAGACATTCGCTTTGATCTGTCAGAAGTGAACATGAAAATTCTTTGAATCAAAGCCAATGATTTCAAACACACAATCTGGCACTGAGACACTCTGAACCTTTCTACAGACTTTTGTGCTTTGCTAGACTAGAGATTATCTCAGATTTCTGAAACTTTAAGCAGATTACAAAGAAAAATCTTCTGCCAGATCAATGGTTCTCAGCCATTTTTTTTACCTATGGACGCCTTTGGTAACTATTTTATTCTGGTGGACCCCCACCCCCATAGCCATTCAGTGTTTAAAAATTCGTTTTATAGATACGTCTTTCACAATTGCTGTTCACGTATTAACTCATGTAGGTTGAACTAAGTGAAATGTTGGAGAAAGGAAAAGCTAATTGGGTCTTGCAATAGATATATAAAAATTAAAATTTTTCATGGACCCTTAAAATACTACAGTGGATCCCCAGTTTATTATTTTGCTTGCATGGATCCCCCAAAATCTTACATGGACCCTCTGGGATCATATGGACCTAAGAGGAAAACCACTGCTCAAGACAGAAATCAACCTATCACACACACACACACACACACACGCACACACAAAGTCTTGTGTGTGTGTGTGTTTAGATGATGTACATTGAAGAAAGATACAAACATTGGTGAGAGAAATAAAAAAAAAAACTAGCTCTTTGGAAGAAAAATAACCTTTTGTCATATTTCTTCTGCCCAAGTCGTATAGATAATCCCTTGTCACCCTTATCAGAAATATTACAATGCACAAATGATTGGGTCCATTGAAATGGTGTTAAGAACTTAAATGACCCTTCTTCCCCATAAGTTATTCTGTCTTACCGCTCCAGTCGCAATTGATTCAGTTTCAATTATTTTCCCTGATAATTGATTTTTTATACTTTCACTTCTTGATTTTCTGAAAGGAAGGCCTAGAGATGTTGGTGATGCTGAGGCTTCATTAACAGAATTATTCTTTGAAAGAGTCTCTCTGTAATAGAAACAAAAACATAGTTTTGTTAAAAATATATAAATATTTAAAATGTCAAAGGATAAAACTTTCTTCCACACCGATTAATTGGATGGACTTTAAATAACATGAAAACTTTTGGCTCATAAAACAGAAACAAAATAAAATTTTCCCAGTGGTTAATTGACTTGAAAATGACTTTATGGCAGAGTTCTAACATAGTCGTCCATTTATAAAGGAGAAGAAAAGAGACAAATTGAAAGGTTGTGTTAGTTACTGAAAGGCACTTGATTTCTTTGCGATCTTCTCAAGCTCTTGATTGTCTTCTGTTGGGGAGCATGTGGAATTAACTCTCTCCCATATCTTCTTTTTCATTTCAGTCACTGTACAAAACAAATAAAGAAACTCACTATAACATCAACTAATGATAGTACACACACATACACACATATGCACTCGCACACACACAAACATGCACATGAACCAGTGGAGGGAGCCTTTAGATGGTCACTCAGCCTGCTAGCCGCTCAACCAAAATCTTGTAAGACCATAAGTCAAAATATTTTAGAGTATTAGTCACAGTCTCAGCAAAGTGTCCATCACATCATGGATGAATACATTTTATATTTGTGTTATTCCACCTGATGTTTTGAATCATAAATGATTATTTTTCAGTTTCTCTGAAGCTGTTTACTCAATTGTAAGCCAATTATAAGTTCTGTATTTAATAAAAAAGACTTTTTTCTCCTTTTGTTTTTGTGATCTGAGATACATATGTGGTCTGCATAGCAACCTGAATAATCCATTTGAAAACACTTATTGTTATACTTGTCCAATTACAATTTCTGAGATGGTCAGTTGACAATCAATTAATAATCTATGATATTCTAGGTGTTCAACAAATTGAAAAACTTTGAAAGCAATTTCAAATCACTCTGCAGTAATGTCCATGATTTGGTATCATGCAACAGACAAGAACGCATTTTATCTTGGGTCTGCTTCATCAAGCTTGACCTCAGATTAAACAAAACAAGAGGCAATGAATTAGTAGAATAATTTCTTCCAGTCCATTTGATGTTTTGACAAATTTTAGTTTTGGATAAAATGTTTTGTAGTATTTTGTTACAACTATTTATGTTTTAAGATCAAACCCTACCAACATTGATTTCTAATTTCATCCTTCCAAGTTAAATAAAGTAGCAGTCAAGTGTTGGAAATAATTTATTATGAATCTGAGATGTGATGGGAACTAAAAGAGAAGAAGAAAAAGATAAATGAATTGGTTATTGTGTAATACGGTGTTCTTTTGTTCACAAACAAACTGGGCCCCTACATGGTCATTTGGTCTGTTAGAAATAGAGCCTAATTTCCATCAAATCATAGTCTACCATCTTAAAACAAGAGAGAAATCACAGATAACATCATCTTAGGTACATTGCTTGAAATAAAGATGGTATGGCCATGGATGGAATGTCTTTGATTATAGATTTGCTCAAATAACAACAACCAGACTTCTCTGATAGCTCCCTGCCACTTATGAAATCTGAAAGGTGAAAGTGTTTGACTTGCCATCATAATCTTCCTCTTCAGCATCTTCATTCTTGTTCAGGTGTCGTTCAAGAAACTCGGCAAAAGCCCCCTCATGTTCCACAAGTTCCTCATAAGTGCCTTGTTCTGATATCCTGCCTTCTTCATCCATCACCAGTATGCAGTCAACCTGGGGCAGCCACTGGATGGCATGAGTCACTAGAATACGAGTCTGTGTGGAGTGAAAAAACATTAAAAATAAAATCAACATGGGGATCTATCGTGAAGGTTTGCTGGACTCAGCAAATAAGGAATCTGAAAGGAAGGAAAGTAGGTGATGATGATGATGATGATGATGACAATGACGACGATGACGACGATGACGACGACGATGACGAGGATGATGACAATGTGGTGGTGACAAATGAGCTGCAGTTAAGCTTCTAATAGAAATGTTGGTTTCTAATGAAGCAAACTCTTTGGATTGTTTTTTGCTTGACGCAGACCATTATTGGTTTCCTTGGAATCTATTATTTTATTTTGACATAAGGAACAATATCTTACCAAATTCTTAATCCCAATCATTCATTCCTTACCTTACTCTTAAGAAATCCTATCAGTCCAAATTCAGGCTTGTTATTAGGGAGTTTTAATGGCTGAATCTTTCACCAAATTTCTCAATAAACAATATGGGACAATATCTTCACATATTCCCAAGAAACTCTCTTAGGAGAATATCTTGTCTTATTTCTAAGCAATTTTATTGGTTCATTTATGATCTGAATATATTCTTAAGAAACTCTATTGGCTCAATGTCTTACCTTATTCTTAAGCAACCCATCAGGTCCAATGACATTATTGAAGATGTGTTTCCCAACATGGGAGTCAACAGCACTTAGAGGGTCATCAAGGATGTAAATGTCAGCATCATTGTAGATAGCTCGTGCCAGGGAGACACGCTGCTGTTGACCTCCACTCAGATTCACACCCTAAAAATATTAACAAAGGCAGTCATTAAATGATTATATATATATATATATATATATATATATATATATATATATATATAAAATAACAATCTACTCAAAGTGTAAGCCTTCAAACAACTGAAGTTCAAGGTTTCCTTACTTAGGGCTGTCTATGCGTGCTTGTACACGCAGACGTGTGTGTGTGTGTGTGTGTGTGTGTGTGTGTGTGTGGTTGATTTATTTATTTCATATAGAAATCAGTGGACAATAGCAGTGATTAGTTCACTGCATCACTGACAAAGAGAGTCACAACAAATTATTTGTAATCCAAAGAGCACTGTTTTTCACTACTGTTTACACCTTTAGCCAATATACATCAGCAAAAGATATATTCTTATGAGCTGGGACTACTTGAACAGTTACTCCAAAGATCGAGAATTCTATGTGAAAATTTTTTTGAATTTGAGATTAAAATAGTCTGGAAAGTGTATTCATAGATTTGTCATGGATTTAAATATTATAGAATATTCTAAAAAAAAAATACCATTAATATCATGTGATTCCTTATCATCATCATCAACAACAACAACAACAGCAAACATCCATTTTCCATTCTGACATGGGTTGGACACTTTGACAGGAGCTGGTAAGCTAAAGAACTGCACCAGGCTCTATTGTCTACTTTGGCATCCTTTCTAGGATTAGATGTCCTTCCTACTAGTAACCATTTTAGAGAGTGTACTGGGTGCTTTTCATATGGCACCAGCACCAGTGGAGGTCACCAAGTAACTTGCAAGACAAAGACCCCTCAATTAGGAAGTGGGTATAGTATTGAGGGAGGTTGCTTTTTGCCAGCTGAGAGGTTAAATTATAATAGAAGGGTTAAGATAGGTGTCCTGCTACACAGGAGGTACTTGGCAGCCCCATATGGAAAAGAATGGAGGGAAAAGAGAGATGAATATCAATTGAAAAACTCATATGGCATACTCCTTAAATGGGTTGTCATTTCATATATGTAATAAATACACTTTCCAGAATATTTTAAGCTAAATTCAAAAAGCATTTTCAAACAAAACTCTAGATCCCTGTTAGTATACCAAACATAGTGGAAGGAGAAAATAAATCAGGAGTTGGAAGATTAATTCTGGTGAAGAAAGGCAAGGGAGACAACTATAAAATTTTAATCAAGATTAGAATGCAGTGGAGAGAGAGACTGATTGATGGTGGTATGGTAACAAAAACTTCAGACATGTTTCTATCATATTAGATCACTTAAAAGCCATACCATATTAGTTATTTAGATTTTTAATGTTCCATATGCTAATAGCCACAGACCTATTGTTTTGCATGCAGCTAGTTTCATGATGTTAAGTGGACAAGAGCTTAAATATATCCCAAATTACGATGCTAGTAAATCTCAGATAGTAATCCCTGAAAATCAGGTACAAATTTTTGACCAGACAACTGTAGTTATATGGAATTAAGAGCCATGTCAAGTTTATTTGAACTAAAGGCCTATGCACTGATACTGCCACAGAATTAACAAAAAAAAACCTTCCACTTGACCGATTGTCATGCAGTCACTCATCAACACCGTCCAACTTCTTATCTACAAATGGACTATCTCTGTACTCTTACTACTTCAGTGGCATCTGTTCCTCAGAGTTGGTTTGGTTTGTGCAATCTATCTCAAGTTCATCAAACTCATTCATCATTTCTATCTCTCCCCCATTTACAGTCCACACATTAATAATAAAATTCACAATAATTCCTCCCTGGAACATTATTCCTCTGCAGTCCTCACCCAGCCCATATTGTTCGTGCAATCATCAACTTACAATTGTTAAGAAGAAACAACAACCACACTGACCTCATCAACCTTGGAGAATGTGCAAAGACTGGAGCACAGCCCTTTCTTCTAAATTAAAATCATTAAGAAAAAATATCCTGGCTCTATTTAGGACAACTCTTTCAACTGCTAACGACAGCATTTAATTGCAGTGAGGTGATTTGCTTCATGTACCTTTTCTCCAATTTCTGTTTCAACTCCACTCGGTAATGTATCAATGTCTGAATGCAAAGCACATGCTGTTATCACACTGTAGAAACTGGATTTATTGTATTCTTGGTTGAAAAGTATATTGTTTTTCAAGGTGTTATTCTGTATCCAGGCCTTTTGTGGAACATAGGCAATACTACCCTGCAAAGTAGAGAAATAATTAAGGTTAATACATCATTTTTAGTTCATCCTCTGAATACACAATCTTTATGTACACTGGACACATGTAAAGTCTTGTTTTTTCTTTTGTTATGTTTTTCTGTTGATTGTGATTGTTGAGAGTGTGTGTGTGTATGTGCACGTGTACGTGTGTAAGTGATAATGAAAATAATGGTGTGGGTATGTAAGTAGAGGTTAAGGGATACAAGTAACAATATTCAGATTTGAACACAGGTGGGGTTGTGGTGGAGAATAATGATAATAAGTTTATGAGCAACTAGGTAAAGGATAAAGTTCACATACAGATGCACACAAACCATTCCCTCAATATATAGAAAACACACACATACACACACGTGCGCACACACACACACACACACACACACACACACGTTCAAACACACATATGCACACATCAAACAAGTATGGCACTTACTTCAATATTGATAGTTCCATTCAGTTTATCCATTTCTCCAAGAATGGTAGAAACCAAAGAACTTTTACCAGTGCCAACAGAGCCCACAATGCTTACCAGTTGACCCTTTGGTATTGTGATGTTGATACTGTAATATAAAAAAAACCGAAAGAGTAATATCAAACTTGGTTTTCATGCTTGATTGAGTTTCTTAGGTACATCTTTATAGCTTTGTTGAGGTCACAGAAAGATGAATTGATTAACTGCATGGTGTAATAAATAATTATCTCTTTCACTGACTCCCTCCCCATTGCTCCACCATCTTCTCAGTACTCTCTCACTTCTATCTTTCTCCATCTCTCTCTCTCTCACTCTACTACCCACCCTGACATGCTCTTATTCACTCATATAATGAAATAGCACTAACTCTTCCTCTACTTCTCCCATCCCTCCCATCCATCATATCTCACTTACTAACATCTGGCACTATTCTTTTCCTGTCATTATTACTCTCCCACAAGCACTGGCTCTTCTGTTACCTCCTCCTCTACCATCCTCTCACAACCACGAATCTATTTCTCCCATCACACTTAAAATCTGGATTTAATTCCAGCTTGTCATCCTTTCATAATTCTTCTTCTCAGCGGCATTGAAACAAAGCAACCTCACAAGTGCTGGTGCCATAGAAAATGCATCCAGTTCAGTCTGTAAAGTGACTGGAGAACTGAGCAGACAACACGGGGTCAAGAGGGCACCGTAGTCCATTGTAGAGAGTTAGCATTTGCTTGGGAGATGAAGTCTTTTCTAGCCTGGACAGAAACGCTTATCTTTGAGATGCAAACTTTGCTAGAGAAAAAATCTGAGCATAGTTTCCTTTTCATTCACAAAGTATGGGTTGCCCTGAACCTGTGATAGAACACGCCTGCTCAAGATTCTGCACAATGAGATTGAAACAGTAACTATGCAATTGTCAAATGAACTTCTGATCCATATGGTCATATCTACATAATGTATACTGCACAATATGATAATAAAATTATTTATTATAAGATAGTTGAAAATTAAAAGTAAGTTACTAGAAAAATCTCAATGTCTATTTAGAACAACCTTTTGATAGCAAAAGAGTATTCAGGTACTCACTCTTTTAATTGAAAACTATTGGCATCTGAGACATCCCATGAAAACCTTCCATCTCTGATAACAACTGCAGTATCTACAAAAGTAAATACAAGTAAATGATTGTATGATTTTTGCTCGGAATCACATGTGGGGAACAAAAATAGAATATTATCATTTCAAAAATATAGACTTGCTTATTATTATTATTATTATTAGTATCATTATCATTATCATTATTATTATTATCATTATTATCATCATCATTATTATTATTATTATTATTATTTCAGTGTCCTTTGTCTAAGCTCTTTTATCATACATCCTGTGATCTCTTCAGTGACTCTTTATCCCATTGTCCCATGTGTCTCCTCTTTTCTGTTTAGCCCAAGCTAGTAGGGACTAAACAGAACAAGATCTGGAGACACATAGGATAAAGAGTCACTGAAGAAGTAACTGGATGTGTCACGAAAGAGCTTAGGCAAAGGACACTGTAATATAAAACACTATGATATAATAATGATCATAATAATAATAATAATAATAATAATAATAATAATAATAATAATAATAATAATAAAGCTGAAGAGAAGACCAAGTATATGGTGTGTGTGTTTAACTGGCAAAACAATACGACCATTCCCAAATATAACAATAACTGTTTCAACACAATTTCCCATCAGGAAACTTGCATACATAATCAAATTTAATTTAATTTCAAAAATTCAAATCCTGCCATGGTCAATTTTGCTTTTCATTCTTCCAGGTTTGATGAAATAAAGTATCAGTAAAGTACTAGGGCTGATAAAATTGACTATTCCTTCCCACCAAATTTCTGGCCTCTGTGTGAAATCAATGTCCTTTTAGCTAATGTCACATTCTTAATTGGAAGAATTAGCTTGGCTCTTTCTAACAAGTAACAACTGAATTCCAACCCACTGTTTCATATCTTTCTCAGTTGACAGTCTTGTATGGTTATTTTTTATTTTTGGTTATAAGCATTGCTGAAAATTCTTGTTCAAAACGATCAGTGGATGAGAAGAACAAGACTGTCCACACATTACATTTAGTTGATTGGAATTAGTTCAAAACTCTGAAACCTTATGTAGCCTTGCAATTTCTCTTGTGTACCCCCAGGGGTACACATATTCCAATTTGAACCTTTGACCTAAACTGTTATATCTAGTGAGAGTCATTAATCATATAGAATCAAGGCTAGTGGTGATTTGGCAGAATAACTGGAACATTGGACAAAATACCTGTGGTATTTAGTCCCAACACTTTATGGTTCTGATTTCTTGTTTTGTCAGAGTCAACTGTTGGGAGATTGCAATAACTGACATAACACTGACCCTAAATATGTACTTTTGTGTCTATTTTGCATATCATTATTTATACTGAAAGAAACAGAAAAATTACCTGTTTTTGTCTTATTTGAGACATTCACTGGTATCAAGTCATCCGTGCACAAATATTTTTGTATTCTTTTAATTGAGACTGACAGCTAGAATGAAAATGGAGGATACTTTAAAGTTACAATCCCTTGTATTGATACTTATGTGTACTCTTTTACTCTTTTACTTGTTTCAGTCATTTGACTGTGGCCATGCTGGAGCACCACCTTTAGTCAAGCAAATCAACCTCACGACTTATTCTTTGTAAGCCTAGTACTTATTCTATCAGTCTCTTTTGCTGAACCGCTAAGTTACAGGGACGTAAACACACCTCATCCCATGTCTTCTTGAGTCTCCCTCTTCCACAGCTTCCTTCCACTGGTAGAGATTGGCACTTCTTCACACAACTGTCCACATCCATATGCATCACATGACCATAGCAACACAGTCGTCTCTCTTGCACACCACATCTGATGCTTCTTATGCCCAACTTTTCTCTTAAGATGATTACACTCTGTCATGTATGCTCATCCAGCAAAGCATGCTAGCTTCATTTCTTTCAAGCCTATGCATCGTGTCCTCAGCAGTCACAGCCCATGTTTCACTGCCATGTAGCATGGCTGTTCACACACAGGCATCATACAATTTGCCTTTCACTCTGAGGGAGAGGCCTTCTGTTACCAGCAAAGGTAGGAGCTCTCTGAACTTTGCCCAATATATTCCTTATTCTAGCAGCTACACTCTCAGAGCATCCACCCCTGCTACTGACTTTGTCATCAAGATAACAGAAGATATCAACTAATTCTAGTTTTCCCTTCTGACATTTGATGAAGTTATTGTTTCACTTTTGACATGTAATACAAAAACAGTGTAAGAAATAAGAGATTGCTCTGGGCTTGCATCAGGCAAGAAGTTGAATTTTTTTTTGGTCCATTGCATGGACCCTATGCAAGGCATGTGTAAAATTTGAATGAGATCCGTTGAGTTTTAGCGATGCACACATACAGACACACATTCTTAGCTTTATACACACACACACACACACACACACACACTAGGCGATGAGGGCTAAAAGTATGAGAGAAGGGGTCAGAGTGGAACAGGTTTCTTGCTGTAGAGGATCTACAGGACAACTCACATTTTAGGCAAGAAGGTGGAAGTGAGTGACTGGAGATGGAAAGAAATAAAAATAGGGTGATGAGGTGTCAGGAATAAATATATAATATATTTATAAACTATATTAACAAAATAAGTAAACAAGTAATAAAAAATACAAAGGCTAAAGACTCACCTGAGCGAAAAAACCAAGCATCATTGAAAAATAGTTTATAGGTGCCTTTAGAAGGTTGAACAGGGCCATTGATACAAAGGTTCTCTGTGGATCTAGTGTATGATCTTCTGATGATAATACATATGCAGTAAAAGTGGTAAATATTATCTACAAAATAATAGGAACAGTTAAATATTGATTCATTTTGAGGGCTGTGCTCCTGCAAGGCCTTTGATTGTGATAGTTAAAACAAAGTAAAGAATTAACATAGGCACAAGGCCTCAAGTTTCATGCATGGAACAGTCAATTATATTGATCTAGTACTTGCCTGGTACTTATGCTAAGACCTTAAACTCCTTAGAAGGATTAAAGGCAGTGGAGAACTGAACTGAAAACACAAAGGTACAAGACTAAATATAGCTCAAGGTATTCTGTTTGTTACTCTACTTTCCCTGCTAATCCGTCAGCCTTGGAACAATTAGATATCATAAAAGAAATCTTAAACTGAATTTCAGAATGGCTGTGTGGTTAAGAAGTTCACTGAGTGATCACATAGTTTTAGATTTGATCATATTGTGTGGCACTTTGAGTCAATCTATTCTATCAACTAGAACCTCATGAGAGGAAAAAATATTTATGAATATATATATATAAATAAATGATACTGCTTACATTGCATTAGTAAAGTGTAAAATAGTAAAAGTCCTGATAATCTGGAATACTTATTATTCCCTAAGTTTTTTTGAAATATATATATATATATATATATATATATATATATATAAAGTTGGAATTTACAAAGAACAAGAGACAAAGACAGGTGTGTAAACAATATGTTTCAAATCTTGAGATGACACATTTCTCGAAACGATCAACATTATGAACTCTGTCCTTTCACATAATTTGAGAGATGCTACGCAAACAATGTTTGTGGAAGGCAACTAATTCTATATGGGATTTATAGGGTGTTCCAGTTTCAGATACTTAAAGCAAGATAGAAAGGACAACATCCTAATATACATCAATTTTTATCTTGCAAGTGAGACTGCTATAATTTCAGATGCAATGCTGCAATTTACCAAATGAAGCAGTTACTACCAATTCTACAATCAATTTAGGTTGAAGAATTAATGCAAGTGCTTTCTTGGATGGTGAGCTCACTTATTGGAATAAAAGAGGTCTTATTCTGAGCATACACATACACACTTGTATAAAAACAGGCTAGTTGCAGTTGAAATCCCTTTGATTGCAGGTCTGCTCAATCAGACTTTACCTGGAGTTAGATGCACAGGTTTACTTCACTAAACTTTGCTTGAACCTTGTATGCTTTCATGTATCAATTAAAAACATCTGGTTACTAGACTTACTTTTCCCTTGATTGCACACTAAAGGGCAAATCAAAGACTCCATCCTTTCATCAAACATTAAAAGCACAATTAGAGCTATGATAAACAGAGGTTTTTTTACAGTTAACTATTTAAAGTAAGTTAACCACCTTGAATCTGGTTTTACATGCTTGTTATAAGTTTACTGGATTTTCTTTACATGGACCTGAAATAGCTGACATGAAATTACAATGCAGGAAAAGGCATTTTTTTTTATAAGGAAAGAACTCACCAGGAATGGAGCAATTTTCCAGCAGACTTCTAAACATATTTTCACATAAGCAACTTTCCGTAAAAACTTCGTCTCTTCGTTTCGAATCTCATTAATCTTTTGTTCAAAACTTGGTTCCCAGGCATACAGTTTAAGAGCCTAGTTAAATAATCAAAATTAAATCAAATAAGGAATCCTCACACAGACAGAAAATCTCAAATTCAAGTCGATTAGGAAATGGAATTGTATAGTATTTGTAATAATATTAACAAGAGCACTCAGAGAGTGCAAACCTCCACCAAGGTAACACCAACATCCCCTAAACGGTTAGCCAGAGATGATTTTTAAAATAAGAATATCTGAAATAAACTCAGCTGCTCTCACAAACGTGAATACTATTAGGTTGTCAAGAAAGTTCTTGCAGAGTTTTTAATTTGGTTTTAAATGATGTATTTTCAAATTAATTTTCATAAAATTACTTTGATTTTATATATCATTTTAAAGCCTGTTTTTCACTCTATCTAATCGTGTTATTCTTTTTCTTTTTGAATAATTAGACCATTTTTTCCAGAATGTTGAATACAGCATGGACAAAAAACAAATTCGCACAATTATCATATTCCAGTTCAAGCTAGGCCAAAAAGCTGCTGAAACAGCTCGTGATATCAACGATGCGTTTCACCCAGGAACCACTAATGGACATACAGCACAATGGTGGTTCAAGAAATTTCATAGCAGTGATGAGCGTCTTGAAGGTGATAAGCATAGTGGTCGACCATCGGATGTTGACAATGATCAACTAAGAGCCTTAGTTGAAGCCAATCCATGCAAAACTGTTTGAGAGCTTGCTTCAGAATTAGACATAACATATACGACAATTTCCAACCACTTGAAAGAGATTGGAAAAACAAAAATACTTGAGAAATAGGTGCCGCACGAATTGATTGACAACCAAAAAAAAATGTCGTGTTAAAGTATTGTCTTCCCTTCTTTTATTCACCCTGGAAGACAAAGCTGATCTTGATGGAGCCTGAACTCAGAACATAAACAACCAGAACAAACACCATGAAGCTTTCTTCTGTTACTTTAATGATTCTGCTACAATAATACTTGACACTTTATCAAAACTGAAAGCAAGATATTACTGAGTAATTTATAAAAATGTGGTTTGAAAATTATAAAACATATTGAAAGCACTACAATAAGTGCCTACTGTATTCTGGGAAAACAACTCACTGTGAAACCACCAGAAAGTCAATGCTTCTATTTTCTTGATTAGATCTTTGGTCTTAAACTGAGTCTAAGACAATCAGTTTATCCATTTATCTTTGTGAAACATGCCAACATATAATAAATTGAGAATATTGAAGAAATAAGCTAAAATCTAGAGGTGCAAGCTTTTCCTGAAAAAAGGAGCCTGAACACCTTGTACATTTATACACACACACACACACACACACACACACACACACACACACACACACATACATGCATGTGTGTGAATAAGTGTGTCTGTGCATGCATATATATGTTTGTGTGTCTGTGTCTGTGTTTGTGCATGATAGACTTGAAAGAAAATTCCACCAAGTTTACCTTCATTCCATTTAGCACTTCATTCATGAATATAATCCGTTTGTCCTTGATTACCATCACCCTTTCCAAGTAATGATTCATTTTCTTTAAAAGGATGCTGCTGATTGGTATGAAGCAAAACAGAATAACCAGAGCAGAAAATATGGCTGCACCAAGTTGTTGGTAGAGGAAATAGAGACTTAATAGGATCTGGAAAGGGGCAGAAAACAATAAATAGAAGAACGGTAAAGTGTCCTGGAAACGTCGGCAGTCCACTGACATCAAGTTAACAGTCTCTCCAACAGATGTTGCCTTTAATGAGCTGCATTTGAGGGTCAGGGCCTAAAAAACAATAAGTGAAAGATCAAGAAGTCAGAAGATTAAAAATCTTTTGCTCTTTTATACTTTTACTGAAATTCTATGAAATCATTGCAAAGGACTTTAGTTGGTCAGTGCATATTTTATCAATCTTTATTCACCAAACAGCTAGATTATCTTTTGAGATGAAGGAATACAATGTGATGTAATGTTTTATGCTAGTATACACACATTACACACACACACACACACATATATATATGTAAAAGAGGACAACAAATGCCGAGACATAGCAAGCATCTCAAGTCATATACATTATTTTATATTATTCTTAAATTAGTTAAGGTTTTACAGCTGTTTCTGGGATATCCCAAGTGATAGGCAAGTATGCCTGAATATGGGGTGTTCTGTCATCAGAGACAAGTGGACAACATATGAAAGATCTAGACATAGAAATATTCAGATAAAAGATCTAGACATGGAAAATTTGCAGATAATAAGCAATGAAATAAAAGAGTAGATGAAGGGATATAACAAATATCCTGGAAACAGCTGTAAGACCTTCTATTTATAAATGTTCTATGTTATACACAGCATTGGCTTTTTATCTCACACGCTGATATATGACCTACATTGGACCCCTTATTCACTTAATCACCGAACCTGGAGCTTAACTGTGGTCTAGCCATAGCACTTACTCAGCATTACCTGAAACATCTGGGTGTAACTGACACCACTATCGCTCATAACCTATATATGTGTGTGTGTGTGTGTGTGTGTGTGTGTGTGTGTATGTGTGTGTGTATGTGTGTGTGTGTGTGTGTGTGTGTGTGTGTGTGTGTGTATGTACAGATATGTAAAGAATCATGGTATAAGAGGTTAGTAAGCTTTGAGCAGTCCATAGAAGGTATAAAAAAACAACTTTCAAGTGGTTTATTGATCTGCAAAATATATTCAAATACTGATCACAAGTGTAAAGAAAATGTTTTGTGTAAACCACCAACAAAAGAAAAAGTACTACAAATGAACCAATTAAAACTTACCTTGCGGAAAATTGTTGATGTCACGGCTTGTTTTATCATGAGTCCAAGATTGTTAGAAATATACAAAGTATGCTGTAAGGATATAGTTTGTATGATATTCATAACCAAAAGGGAAACAGCAATTGTGTAACCTTTCCAACTTGGCTCTTTACTGTCAATGAATGCTATCAAGAAGCTGAAATGAATGAGAATATGAAAATTTCTTTTAGTTAATCATTCATGGTCATCATTGTTTCATTGTCATTACATCATTCATTCAATGAGTGCTTTCATTACACTACTGAGTACAGCTATGTGTTCTTTGGATATGTGCAGCATTTTGCTTGTTTCTTTTGTTTTCTATTTTCCTATCAACCCTTGCATTCTGGTGAAGATTAGTGGTGTTCTTGGGGAGATTATAGGCATTAGTGGAGATCAACTGAACGTGCATGATGACCTGGACTGGTCATCATGCACTGAATCACCTCTCATTGGAAGCCACAGCTCCCAAAGACTAGGTGATGCATGTTTAGCTGTCTGGTGCCACACAGCCCTGGCCTAACAAGGAGGTGTAACCATCTTTGGTCCTTACTCCAATCATAAATAGAAAATAAATTATAAAATATAAAACATTTTCAAAAACTTGAAAGAGCAACAAGAAAAAGATCAAAGGAAAAACTTTTGAAAAACATACCTCATTACCTGAGGACTGATAAACAATAGGATGTCATAGAGAAACTTTAGCAGACATGTTTTAAGAATGTCAACCATATAGAGTCGTATTAGAACCAAGGTTAGTGATACTTCTTTCCTCTGTTGTACCTGATAACTTTTCCCCGCTTTATCTCCAGACGATGAGTCATATGACATTTGCTTCCTGTAAGGAAGAGAAAAATTAAAAACTGGGAGACAGGCTACAATATAACTACAGTTTTAATGCTAAAATAACTGCCATAATTTTTTACCTAGTAAAGAAAATAACAGGTACTTATTTCCTTACAGACCCTGAAAAGATGAAAGACAAAATTGACCTTGGCAGGATTTGGGTTCAGAATGTAAAGATAGATGAATTACCACTAAGCTAAGTTTTGAATCTTAGCTATCCAGGCCAGCAGTTTCAAGGTAAGAGTAAATTGATTACATTGACCCAAGTGCTCAACTCCTACTTATTTTACTGACCTGAAAGGGATAAAAAAAAAACAAAAAAAAACAAAGTTAACCTTCACGGAATTTGAACTGGGAATGTAAAAAAGGACGAAATGCCACTAAGCATTTTGCCTGGCATGCCAGTGACTTCACTAACTTGCCACCTTATTAGATAGTAATAATAATCATAATGATAATAATCCTTTCTACTCTAGGCGCAGGGCCTGAAATTTTGTGGGAGGGGGATAGTTGATTACATTGACTCCAGTGCTCAACTGGTACTTAATTTATCAACCCTGAAAGGATGATAGGCAAAGTCAACCTTGGCAGAATTTGAACACTGAATAATAATAACAATAATAATAATAATAATAATAATAATAATAATAATAATAATAATAATAATAATAATAATATTATCATTGTTGTTGTTGTTGTCACCTTTGTTATTGTTGCTGTTGTGGTTGTTGATGGTGCTGCTGATGTTGTCGCTGCTGTTGTTATTACTGCCGTTGCTGGTGTTGTTGTTACTTGTACTCAACTTGTCCATTGCATTGCTCGCAAAAGGGCTCTCATTGCATTTTCGAAATTGCTGTTTTTATTTTGAACAATGTTGTTAAAATTGGAGCCTTTGCTTTATAATCACATACATTTTCGTTAGGAAATATGTCTTTTCTTACATACACACACACACATGGGCTTGGTTGGTGTGGGAAGGGGGATTAAAAACTAGATTACGAAATTTGTTTTGTTATTGTTTAAATCCCAGCAAATTTGAAAAGTTCCTGTCAAAACTGAGAAAATCTAACTTTTGTGGGTGTGCTATTTTGAAGTCTGCCAAGACAATCTATTGGGAAGATTATCCGGCAACAATGGAATATTCAGTTAGTACATTATATTTCTGGAAAAGTGTAGCTGAATACTCATTATGTTAGTGTTAAGCAGCTGACCATGTAAAGAGGCCCTCATTGGCTCAGTTACCAATGAGAGAAGGTGCAGTATTACAGTTAATCATATTAACATGTGTGCTTCTAACTAGTATGTTTTTAGTTTTTCAACAGGTATATTTTGCAAAACAGAAAAGATATTGATAAAATGTCTCTCAAACCTTTCTAATCCTAAAACATACCGTTTCATAGCGTTTAATTTTAAACTCCATTCATTCAGAAATGTCTTCACCACTTGACTGCACAAATTCCGTGGATGTGGTTCCCACACATCATCATCCTTTAATTCATGCTTGATACTTTTCACACATAATCTATAAGAGAAACCAGAGAAGTATTAGATATAGATTGATTTGGAGGAGAAGGAGAAGAAGAGGAGGCAGGTACTCACCCGTTTAGCCACCAAAATATTAATCGAGATGGAAACGATGCTAATTTCTCTGCATTTGGAGCCTGTAGAGTTGAGAAAAAAAAAAAAAAAAGAAAAATCACCAATTCTGAAATAACCACCTTAACACAGAGAATAACATATTAAATAAAAAAAAATACTAGATAATTGGCTAAATCACTAAAGCATCAAATGGAATGCCTTGTGGTATTTGATCCTACTCTTGGTGCTCTGAGTTCAAAACTTGCTGAGGTCAACTTGCAGTAGCATAGCCAGGAGTGGGTAACAATGAGGATGGTTGGCTCTGGGCATTTGGGGTCTGCTGGATAAGCTTGTACAGAGGCACAGCAAACTCAAGGACTACCCCATGCAGCATACACTCTGGCTTTGCTATTGTCAACTTTATTTTTCATCCTGCTGGGTTTAGTAAATAAAGTGCCAAAGATTGATTCTTCTCTCTAAGAGTTGGTTACATTGCACTGTGAGAAGGGTCATGAGAGACTACTCAGAGTGACCCTCAGAGCGAGGAGCTAGCAACCTCTTCTCACACCAACACTGACATACTACTGAAGCTATTCAAGGATAACGTGCTGTGCAATGCAGCATGGAATAATAATAATTCTTTCTAATTTTGGCACAAGGCAGTAATTTTGGGGGAGCAGGTGAGTCGATCACATTGGTTCCAGCACTCAACTGAAAATATGAAAGGCAAAGTTGGCTTGGGTAGAATTTGAACCCAGAAAGTAAAGACATAAAATGCCATTAGCATTTTCTCCAGCATGCTAATGATTCTACCAGATCACTGACTTAATAATAATAATAATAATAATAATAATAATAATAATAATAATAATAATAATAATAATAATAATAATAATTCAAAGAGAGCATATTAAGCAGATTGAAAAGAAACCTATTTCCATGGTCAGTTTTGGAAAACCACTGATGATGTATGTGAACAAAATCCCGGGCTTGATTGAAAAAAAGGGCAATTCAAAAAAAGGAACAGAGAGCCTAATTATAGCAGCTCAAGATCAAGCAATAAAAGCAAACAAATTGAGAAAATATGTGCATGGGGAGAAGGTGTCAGTAAAATGTGGAGTCTGTAGAATTTGATATGAGACAGATTGTTGCAGAATGTCCCAGGTTGATACAAGAAGAATATAAGAAATGGAGGCATGACCAAGTTGTGAAAGTTTTACACTGGAAGTTTTTTTCAGAAATGGGGAAAAGGGTGATTGTGTGCATATGTGGTTGTATGTGTGTGTATTTTGCATTTCTCTGTGTGGGTGTGTATGAGTGTGTGTGTGTACGCATGTGTGTGTATATGTGTGGTTATGTGTGATTGTATGTGTACATATTTTGAACAGATACAAGGTCAATAGTACTCACCCTTCCTTTGTGCTCAATTGGTGGAACTTCAGCAAAGCAGTGCAGAACCAATTGTATACATAAAAGAATGTATTCGACGTAGAAAAGGCTGAACATTATTTCATCTGTCTGGTACATCTAAAGACAGATAAAAAGAAAGACAAATCAGAATGGAAGAAATATACCACATATATCATATATATATATATATATATATATAAACACAGATATATTCTTCTGTATGTGGTCTGATCAATAAGTATCTGGACTCTTACTATAGTAATGAAGCTAAAGCATGCAGAGTCGAGCTACTTGGCACAGATTGACTTTGAACTCTGTTGTGCATGTGCACTAAGTTTTAACGCTCTAGCTCAGTTGCGTTGTTTACAGCAGTGCTTGGAAGGAACGTGTATAGCGTGTGATCGTTGCATTAAGCATAACAGAGTAAGTTGAGCAGAAAATCTGCATCAAATTTTTGCCAAAAGCTTGGTGATACCTGCTCAGAGACCTATGCAAAGTTTTCAAAAAGTTTTCATTGTTCTCGACACTATGAAGGAGATATTGTGCAACTGAAACCCAAGTGTTTTTTTGGTCTGCTGAAAGCAATTTTAGCACAAACTTGGTAGACATGCATCTCATACCCAAATCTTCAGTGATAATGGACTGAACTGAACCATAACTAATCTGCACGTGCCCTGATAACTCATGCATGGTGATTCAATGATTTCCCCTCACAGCTGTATGCACATCTGCAGTGTTTTTCTCAGTTCTGCAAGTTGAGGGACCCCCAGAACGTTCGTCACTAAAAACATTTTTTTTGGCCATCTTGGAAACGTCTGAACCACTCATACATTTGTGTGTGGTCCCAGTTTTTACATACTCCTTCTACCAATCTTAAGAAGTTTGTTAGTGAATTATTGTTAACAGTGATTTGTGTTGGACAAACCACATCTTTAAAATTATCAAGAAGTCTGAAGGTGTCTTAGCTTCACTCAGTAAGACCTTTGTCAGCTGCTTTCCAGCTATCTATTTAAGGCTGAATGTGGCTATGGTACATCCACACTTAGAGTTTGCATCACCAGTATGGAGCCCCTATCTTTCTCAGAATATCAGTCTCTTGGAAACTTTCTAAATGTGCAACCAGCTGAATATCCACTGTCAGGCATCTATCTTACTCTGAATATTTTGCTTCCCTGGGCAGGGACACAGTAAAGGTCCAACATTTGGCAGCTGCAACAACTTGGTAGAAACCTACAAGGTCATCCACCGTCTTTCCAGCAACAACCTTTGGTTACCTTTTTTGAATCCCATATGTTTAACTCTTAGGCACATGCTTGCAAAATCAGAAAACAGCACAGCACCCATGAATTTTGGAAATGTTTTTTAACATTCAGACTTACTGAAGCATGGAATAAACCACCTACATTAGTTGTTGGCTGTCAAGACACAACATCCTTCAAAACTTCTATACTTCTTGAAATTCACTAACACCACACCTGATGTCCCCTGACTTTTTTTCATAATTCGTTTACTGTTCACCCTTCTCTCTTTTGGTACATTATTCCATGTACTGTACATGCACTTTTGGCTACCTTTTCTAATGAGATGTAGTGCACCTGAGCATTGTATACAAAAAGTTCATTATTATTTTTATTATTATATATCAACACATTTGAAATACATATTTAGCCTTACTGGAAGAATAATTTCAGTGTGGTTATACATTAATTTGTCCTTAGTTCAGAGCGAAACAATCCTGCCACTGATCAATTTCAATGGATTACTGTTTCTTTTCTTATGGCTTTGTCAGAAGGAAACATTCCTTCCTATAAACATTGAAAACCAACTCAGGCTGGTGAAATTCATATGGTTTGTGTTCACCCTGATGATCTATAAATTAATATATGCAGGAAAAATATGGGCTTGTATGAAATTGCAGAGGATTGATATATTTGAGGGGGAAAGATTATGCAAAGTGAGTATAAGAAGAGGAGAAGAGATAGGTGTGTTAAGAGGGCATTGGTGGGGGTAGTTAGCTTGCTACTTTAGGTGAGTTGAGGACATTGTGGTAATTATAGAATAGACAGAAAGTGGATACAGAGAACCTATGGAACACAGGTTGATGTACATTTAGAAATTAATGTTCTTCTTTTGGATGCATTTTGAGATGTTTGTGTGCAGCTTAGCAGAACTGTCCTAGATGTTGAAAGTAGTATTCCATTGTGCAGTTGCCACAAATGATGTACAAAGCTACTAAGAAAGAAAACTGAAGAAAACACAGACAGTTACATTTAATTAATTGTAATTTGCTAAAAATACAACCAAGTGGTAAGAAGAATATTTGTATAGATGAAGTAGATGAAAGTTAAAAATTACCTTTTCAATTATGTATGAATAAAATGGTATAATCCCTGTTAAAAGTGACAGCAACCAAAATAGAAACAGTACCATTGATGTCAAAATTCCATTAATTCTTTCCACTTGAATGAGAATGGTGGATATCATCTGTAATAGAATTGATCCAAGTTCAAACCTAATTGACTGCACCTGTGTACTTTTCTCTCATGACTTTTCTGTATGATTTCAGGAATATTGTATATAATACCACATTATCTAATGTCCTATCATTTTCTATGACGGGCTATAGTTTCCATCAGCTCAAGCAAAATTGTATAAACTAAGACTCCTCAAGCCAAGTGAAACCATAGTCATGGCCAGTGCTGGTGACACGTTAAAGGCACCCACCACACTCTTGGAGTGGTTGGCATTAGGAAGGGCGTCAAGCCATAGAAACCATACCAAAGCAGACTGAGACCTGGCACAGCTCTCCAGCTTATCAGTTCTAGTCAAACCATCTAACCCATGCCAGCATGGAAAGCAGATGCTAAATGATGATGATGATGACGACGACGATGATGATGATGACGGCGACGATGATGATGATGATGACGACGATGATGATGATATCTTATTGTATTGTATTGTAGTTATTACTTTGCTCCATGCCAGACTTGATTGAAGAAATTTTCCAGCTGCGTCTTTCCCATCTATTTTGTATATCTGGAACTACAAAATCTAATGTGTTTTACCTTTGTGAAGACATTGAAGTGTGACATGAGAGAGAGAGAGAGAGCTGGCTGCTCGATTTAGAAAGTACAGTCTTTGGTCTATAAAAAGGCAGGATGGCCACTGCTGGAATGCCTTTGATCATAGGTCTACATCATCAACAATAAATGTCACAAATATAACATTTACTTAGCTCACTTTAGCCAAAGGTAACTCCCTATAGTACCAAAATATAACATGGTGAATTAGACTGTTGAAAGATAAGTTCCTTCGCCATAATTATTCTTGAGCACAGATGATAGGATGTGGGCCATGTTGACTGATTAAGGATGTTGTCGATACAATTTGAGCCCATATTGATTGGTTACAAGTCATCTTTATGAGTCTGCTAACTACCACTCTTTCCTATATAAAGGTCAAGTTATACATTAACACATGCCACACATACACACATGCATGCACACACACACACACACACAACTGTCCAGACCTGTATTATTTACTGACAGTTAGTAAATATATATATATATATATATATATGCATGCGTGTGTGTGTGTGTTAGATTATTTCCAAGCAACTTGCAGATGCAAGTGCAATCGGTTGAAAGTTCTGCTTACCAGACCCCAGCAGACTTACAAATGTATAGTTCCACACTATGAAAAATACTACACACAATAATTATTGCAGAACAGAGAGCACATGCTTTTGCAGTAGGAATACACCACTGAAAGCAATATATATATGTTCTCCTATAATACATTTACTTAGCCACAATAATATACACTCCATCTTTAACAGTGTACAACTGCATAGGTAATTCAAAAGTCAACTTACATATGCACCGATCTGAACTCCAGCAGCAAGATAGTCTATAGGAAATGTAGTCTGGCGTGTTTCTTCATGAAGCATAATCAGTTGTGTAATTGCTAAGCCACACAACAGGGCAGAGATACCCTGCAACAAAATAACAACCTTAGTGATTGCTACAATACACAAAACATTTAAAACAATTTTATACTGAAAGTAGTGTTCCAGTATGACCACAGTCAATGAATAAAACAAAAGAGTAAAAGTGTATATATATATATATATATTTGTTTTGCAAGATTTTTTATGTGAAATCGTGTGTTGAAACAGATGTTGTTGTACTTGGGGATGGTCATATTGCCAGTTTAGCCAATAAAAACACACGCACTGTATATTTGGTGTTAATTTTTTTTTTTTTTTTTTCAGCTTTATATTACATTAATCTTAATCTTAATCTTATTTCGGCCAGAGTTCTTTCGTCACACTTCTGTGACCTCATCAGTGGTCCTTTGTTTCCTTCTTTCTTATGTGTGTCTCACCTTGCTAACTATCAGCCATTTTGTATTTTGTATTCCTATTGTATGTGTCTACGCATGCGTGTCCTTCAATGTGTCTGTGTCTTTTGTAAGTGCATGTGTGTATGGGGAGTGTCTGTATCACCTATATTCTCTGTTAATGCATGTTCATTTGTATTAGTTTTTATTTATTTATATGTTCATGTGTGTGTGTGTGTGTGTGTTTTTTTTTTTTTTTTTTTTTTTTTTTTAATGTGTTTAATTAAATTTTGTTAACGTATGTAGTATTTAATTCCATTTGTTTATCTATGTATTGTATTATACTTTGTTCCTATTATTGGTTTATGGGTAACATGTTGTCACATGCTGTGGTTTGTTAGTGGCGTATGTTAGTGTTCCATTCTAGTTTCCTATTCAGGCTAGGTTTCCCTTCTATTATGTTTGTAGCTTCAGTAATTTGTCTAAGTGCTGCATCACTGCTATGTGTAGATAAGATTTTAATTTCTATGTTGTTGATTGAGCCTCTATGTTCTTGCTCAGCGTGCTGGTACAGAACTGATGAGTTCTTCCCTTCCTTAAGTTCCCTCCAATGTTCGTTTGCCCGCTCCCCTATACTCCTTGCTGTTTCGCCTACATATGTCGTTGTCTTATTTCTGCATCGTCCCTCTGTACATCTTATACTATAGACCACATTTCTGGTTTTGCAGTTCGTTTGTGGGCTAAATCTACATACGATACAGTTCCTATCAGTGCAGGGGGTTCTACTGAAAGGGTATGTTCTACTGATAAGGGATTTGATAGGGTTGCCTGGCCTTTCAACAACCTTAATTCTTAGCTTAAGTTTGTCTAGGGCCCTTCTAAAGCGGTACGCCAGTTCGCCTCTAGGGGTGGTGTCGACGAACATGACGCTTTGGTACTTGTGGCTATTGTACCATGAGCTTGCCTTCCCTATTTTCTTCTTAGTTCTTTCTATGGTGTTCCATGATTTGCTCCTATAGAGTGGGCAAATCCCATTCCTATCGTTGCGTTTGATTGTTTCAAACTTCTTCATAGCTCCTTTGTAAACCCTGATCCTTTCTTTATGGCTGTAACCCGAGAACTGCATGCGGTGGACGAAATGTTGTATATGTCTCTTTAATTCTGTAGGGTCGCACATGCAGGAGACATTTCGCATTACTCTGACGAGGTCTGCCATCAATATGTTGAATTTGGCATTGTCCGCAATAGCCGAGTTCCGGTGGGTCAGGTACTTGGAGGCCATAGGTTTTGTATAGTGTGAATGGAGGATTCTGGTTTTATTGTTCTTAGTTTCTAGCCAGAGTTCAGTATCTAATACAGGTAATCTATGGTTAGGGTGTTTAGTAGGGTAGTCTATCGTAACTCTAATACTCTGGTGGATGGAGTTAGCTATTCGCTGGATGCTCTCCATAGTCTTAGTTTCTATTTCTATTTCAGGGGTACTCTCTTGTGGGGGTGTCTTTACCACTAAGTTGATATCATCGACATATCGAGAGTACACATTCACGAGTATGGAGTTCTGTGTCAGGCGTTCCTTAAGCCTTCTGTCCCACCATACCATGAAAAGATTGGCCACATCACCGGCGATACTAACCCCGATGGCTGCCCCCTCGTCCTGGGCGTATAATTTGTTGTTAAATTTAAAGGTGTGGCCTTTTAGGGTGACCTTTATACTAGCTCCTAGTGCATGTGCGATCATTTTCTTTACCTGGTGGATATTAGTGGGGGTCCGTATGGCTCTGGTCCATCCACTCCATCTCTCTATAGGGGTCTTCCTAGCCATAGAGGTAATTGTGGGTGGTCTACCTCTTAGACGTCTACTAGGGCAGAAATCTCTAAGGTCGTATCTATCTAGATATGCATCATCATATGTCAATCTAAGTAGGAGGCCCAGTTCTTCTGTGTTGACTTTTTGGAACTCTACTTCGCTCTCGTTGATCATTTCCACGCACTTTTCCACTGCAAAATCCACGTCGATAGATGGGTATAGTGATACCACATCCATGCTACCCACTATACACCCTGTCAGGTTGCAAGTGTTGTTGCAGTCGTTGATCCTGCTGAGGAGATCTTCCGTGCTGTCACAGACATCAGGTGACATCTGGATTATGGGGCGTATGATCATTGAGAGGAAGTAGGAGATCCTGTAGTTACTAGCGACATTCGCTCCACAGACTGGTCTTGTTGGTGGTCCCACTACAGGATTAGTTGTTACTATATATATATATATATATGAAAACGTAATAAAGTAGTGTTTCACATGTGTAATATATGTAGAAATACTTTTACTGAGTGAGGTTATTTGTTGAATTAGTAGATAAAAACTCCACCAGGTGGTGTTAAAAAAAAATCACACTCAAAGAGGAGATAACTCTATTGGTAACCAGCTACTCAGATAAGAGTGGATCTCGTTTTTGAAGTCCATTGGGGAAATGTAATTAGACATGAGTTATATACTTTTATTAGTGGTGGACACAGCTAACCAAAAAAGTTAGCTTTGCTATCTGCTAATCTGCTAACTAAAAAAGTTAGCTTTGCTATCTGCTAATCTGCTAACTAAAAAAGTTAGCTTCAAAAACGTTAGACCACTAAACAAGTAAAGAAAATTAGTGGAAGCTAATGCTAACTGATAACTGCTAACTTTTATCATTTGAATTCAGTTTTGGTTTTGTTTTTTGGCTCTAAAACCCCTAAAAACAGACCTTAGAGAGCTGAAATTTTCATGTTGAAGCTTAGACATAAAGCTTTCCAAACAGGTATAACATGCCACGATCAGATGATGATCAAGGTGTACGCAAATAATTAAATGAACAAATGAAATTAATCATTAGTTTTTCAGTCAACATGCACTTTATTTACTGAACAAAAAGTATTAAACAAATCAAAAAGGTATAGTATAGTATAGGTATCATACCAATATCAGATGATGATCAACGTGTACTACTCTGGCTGGGCTTTCTCCATTGCCTCGGCGTAATGCCGGTCGCCCTTCATAAGCATCAGCCTCTCAAAGTTACCATCTGACAGGGTGGCTCTCTTGGCCCTCAAAATATCTTTGGCAATAAGGAATAGGCATTCAACTGCAGCACTGGATGGGATGGCAGTGTAATACTTGGTGAACAGGTCAGGACCTCCTTTGAGAGGTCCAACTTTAGTCAGGACCTACATATGTGTGCGTTGTGTGTGTTGTGTGTGTGTGTGAACATTGAATTCTGGCAAACAAATGAGAAAGGAGTGCACAATTCATGTTGTAAAGTATAAAGTTTATTGAAGCTGAATTTCTATCTTGAGAAGCAAGTTTCATGCTACTGTGATCTTCAGGTGAGATCACAAGTGTGTGTAACTCAAGTCATGATATAAAAATACATTTTCCATAATCCATGAACACATCCATACATACACCCCCCCCCCCACACACTCATGCAGACATTCAGAACTACATGACTGAGAAATGAACTTCTTAATCATGTAGTAGTGCCTGTGCTCAACATACATACATATGATATTTACAGGTAAAGAACTATGTATGCATAAAATGCATCTACATTTTCTTTATAAGCCTATCAAATGAAACTAAATCTGAACGTTTGGTCATGTTCTGAAAACAGAGTGAATAAAGATACTGTAAATAGGAATGATAAAAAAACAGAAGGTTTAAGACACAGACTGAACACTTACTGTCTTGACCATGCTGAAAACTGTGAGCTTTCTGCTTTTGCCAGACCTACTGGTCAAGAAAGTGGAATAAAAAGGTAATGAAAGAAAAAGCCATCCACACGGTATCCACACTAAGACAGTTTTCTGGAAACAATTTGTAAACTGTGGCCATGATGTATTACTAGAAGCCCAGGTCAGTGATGAATCCTGAAATGTAACATGATTAAAAAAAAAAAATTAAGGGGGACAAAAAGTGCAAACAGATACAAAAAATGTCACAAATATTAAAAAGATATATTAATTAAAAGAAAACATATTCTTTTTAGTTATACTGGCAACTTTGATTTCTAACTGAAGTCATTTCATTGTAGTGGCACTGCCATCTCACTTACTCTCCCTGAAAATATTTATATCCATCTGTGTAGGAGGATGCATGACCTGATGGTTAGGGTGTTACATTCATGATTGTGAGATTGTGGTTTCAATTCCTAGACTGGGTAGTGTGTTGTGCTTTTGAGCTAAACATTTCATCTCACATTGCTCTACCATTACTTTGACACCTGACTCAGGTTTCAGGGAGTCTTTGAGTATCCTAGCTCACTCGGCTATGCAAAGCTTACAGCCTATACTCCTGTTGATGTAAGGTCCTGGTTGGTCTAAGATCTTCCACTTGATACTGTGTGTGGTCCCTTCATCTTTGAGGTGTCACACATGGCTGTCCAAGAATGTAACGAATCATCTTCCTGGGACCCTGAAGGTGGTTGTGTGGTTGTACAGGTGTCACATAAAGGCCTTCCCAACTGACCCAATATATTTCCAGGATTGAGTGTTGGTTGTGTTCACATTATTGGTGCATCTTCAGTTGGCTCCAGGCCTGGGAATGTTGTTGTTATCACCAGTGTTGTTGGGGCTGCTGTCAGTGCTGTTATCATTACAATGCATGGGTCCAGTGATGCCACTGTAGCTGTGGTTGTTGTCAATGTGGTGGTTGTCCCTGGCCGTAAAATTCCAATACCATCAACAGGGTATTTTTGATTGTATGTATGTATGTATGTATGTATGTATGTATGTATGTATGTATGTATGTATGTATGTATGTATGTGTGCAGATTTGTATGTTTTGTTTTATGTATGTATTCTCAGGCATTCGCATATCCAGACATGCTCATATATACTCAAATGATAAATGTCTGGAAAGTTTTACAGTTCCAAGTGTTGGCTTGGATCTGTAGTCTTCAAATCATCTTTTGCCTTTCTGGTTTTGAGAAGCCTAATTTCTCAAGATTGGTATTTAGGCAGTGTGTTACATATCCCAGGGCCCCAATAATTACAGGTATAAACCTGAACTTGTAATCTGAATAGAGTAACTGTATGTATGATTTTATTTGAGATTTATTTATGTTCTTTACAGAAGTTAAGCTGGGTACTAAAAAATGACAAGGAATTTTTAATTTAAGTCAAGACAGTCCTAGATATTTGTGAATATATGTGTGAGTTAATGTGTGCATGTGTGATATAGGTGTTTGCTTTGATATACTTACTCTGATGTAATAGATGTACATATTACTTTAGTACAGGACTTCATTTGATTACTCTTTATGTGAGGAGTGTGTGTGTGTGTGTGTGTGTGTGTGTGTGTGTGTGTGTGTGTGTGTGTGTGTGTGTATGTGTGTGTGCATGTGAGCCAAATGCACATATGTGATTTTGTGTATGTGTGCATTTCAAGAAACTTAAATATGCAATTTATGGAATGCTTTGCAAATGTTATGTATATAAAAATGTCTACATATGTCTTTTATCTATTTTTTATTATTCTTTGAATATTTCATATAAAGAAGGAACTAGTTTCTTAGAAACAAAACTCCCCTGGGATAATTTACAATAGCTAGCAGTAATGCCATGTACAGGGTACGGTGAATAAACTGTCATCTAAATTACGCAAAAATGAAAATAACACCAACATCTCATTTTAACAGATCAGATATATATTCACCAAAATTGCATAAAAATATCTTGAAATACTAAAGAGCAAATTTATTCAATAAAATTGCCATTGGCTTCAACCACGGCCTGCAGACAACTTTGGAATCTCCTGCAACTCTTCTGGACAGTCTCCTTGCTGCCATAATCTTTGCATTCAGTTCATCTTTGGTCTTACAAGGAGTTTTATTGGTCTCTCACTCAATTGTGCTTCACACATAATAATGAAGGGATCCGCAGTCTGGGGAGTTAGGTGGCCAGATGTTAGGGTTGATATGATGACAGAAATTGTCTGACAGCTATGAATGGGTTCTCCTGCTTGTGTGACATGGTGCAGAGTTCTGTTGCCAGACATGAGGTGTTCCAGCAGCCACCCTCTTGACCCAGGGCAGCACTTCCTCTAAGCACTTCCTCTACTTCCTCTAAGCACTTCCACTACTTCCTCTAAGCACTTGATGTAGGCCTCCTTGTTGAGTCTGAGGCTGTGTGGGAAGATGAATGGAAGAATAACATCACCATCACTAGTGATCACTCCAAACACCATGATGTCGACCGGATGTTTGATTTTTATCACTCTCGGTACAGGTTTTGGGGACTCAGATTAACACCCAAACACTCTGAAATGTTTGAATTGGAGTTTCCAGCATGAATGCCAAGCAGTACATTATTTCGCTTCCATATTTCTAGCAGAGTGAATTGCATCATGGTGCTGTTTTTCTCATAGACAGTGCCCAACTGACCCAACCATACTGTGTAGTTGACAAAATCATAAACAATGTGCATGCATGAAATTAAAACTATAAAATGTCAACAATTTACCCATTGCACCCTGTATATTTGTATGAATGTATGCATGCAAGCATATGTGTGTACTTTTGTATGTATCATCATTGTTTAACGTCCACTTTCCATGCTAGCATGGGTTGGACGATTTGACTGAGGACTGGCGAAGTAGATGGCTGCACCACGCTCCAATCTGATCTGGCAGAGTTTCTACAGCTGGATGCCCTTCCTAACGCCAACCACTCTGAGAGTGTAGTGGGTACTTTTACGTGCCACCTGCACGAGGGCCAGTCAGGCGGTACTGGCAATGGCCATGCTCAAATGGTGTTTTTTACCTGTCACCTGCACAGGAGCCAGTCCGGTACTGGCAATGACCACGTTTGAATGTTTTTTCACATGCCACGGGCAAAAGTGCTAGTAAGGCGATGATATACATAGTAAAATGTAAGTTCCTCTGCAATGTTACCATGCCTCCAAAAAGTGCATCAAGTGAAGTCCAATGTCAAGACAGTGTTGATTCGTTTCATCACTGTGAAAGGAATTGTCCACACAGTATTTGTTCTTCCTGGTCAAACTGTTAACCAGACATTTTGCTTGGCAATTCTGAAGTGTTTGTGAGACACAGTGAGATGAAAACGCCCTGACCAGGGACAAAGTAGAGAGTGGTGGTTTCATCACAACAATGTACCTTCGCATACCACATTGAGTGTGAGATGGTTTCCAACCCCAAATGGCATGACACTATTTACCCACCCTCTCCATTCACCTGATCTTGTTCCCTGCGATTTTTTTTTTGTTACCCTGAATGAAAAAAGTCCTTAAAAGAAAACGTTTTGCAGATGTGGAAGAGGTGAGGAAAAAAAACAAAAAAACAAAGGAGGCGTTAAAGAGTTCTAGGACTGCTTTGAACAGTGGAAAACATGTTTGGACCAATGCATTGCTTCAAATGGAGAATAGTTTGGAGGCGATAAAAGGGTAAACATGTAATACTAAGTGAATAGAATATTATTGCAAAATTCGGGTTTCTTTGGGGTACCCCCTCCCACCCATGCCAGCATGGAAGACGGATGTTAAACGATGATGATGATGATGATGATGATGATACATATGTGTGTGTGTGTATAAATAGATAGATATGTATATATATATATATATATATATATATATATATATGTATATATATACACACACACATACATGTATGCACACACACTCACACGCACACACATATAAATACATATATATATATTAATATATATGTATGTATATAATATACATACATATTAATATGTATATTATATACATACATATATGCACACTCTCAGACAGTTATCTAGAAAACTATCTACTTGGCTAAACTAGTTAGATTAATAGAAATACACTGATGAAATTGATAACATGAAACATAGGTACTTACCCAAAAGGGGGAACCACAGAAATGTACTATGGAATCATTACCTGACATCACTGAAAAGGGATAATGTGATTACAGGTAGTGCTATTGTCTTGTGTCACTGTTAAACTAAACTAACAATTCAAAAGACTGGCCTAGTTTTGGTGATATATCTTGAATAATAAAGTTACTAATAGATTCTCACACAGTGTGTGTGTGTATGTGTGTGTGTGTGTGTGTGTGTGCATGTGTATGTGCATGTGTATGTGTGTATGCACATGCACGTATGTTTGTGTTTGTGTGTGTGAGTATGTGTGTATGTATGTATCTGTGTATTCGTGAGCACATGCATGTGTGATTGTACTTGTGTGTGTGTGTGTGTGTGCATGCACGTGTATGTGTGTACACCTGTATGTATAATCATGCATGTTTGTGTATATGTGTGTGCACATGTATATGTGTTTGTGTGTGTGTGTGTGTGTGTGTGTGTGTGTGTGTGTGTGTGTGTGTGTGTGTCCACCAAAAACCTTCCTGTTTCCCTACTTTCCAGGTCTAAATCTTTGGAGTGGCCATTCTTGATGCCAGCAAGATGAAATGTAGGTCAGGAGAGCTTTCAGAAATGTTAGAATGCAAACAAGTGGATGTGTGCTCTCTGCAAGAACCCTGCTAGAAGAGGAACATCTGCCATACTCCTTCTTGAGCAAGAAACATGGTAACAGTTGGCATGGTAACAGTTGGCATGTTGTTAGCAAAGAAATTGGTAGAGAAGGTAACTGAGGTAGTCATAGCATGTGACAGAATAATCCAGCTTAGATTTGTCATAGACAAAACAACAATGACAGTTTTCTTTGCATGTGCAATATGTCTAGAGCTAGCAGTTGAACAGAAGTGTATTTATGTGGCCTTTTACAGACTACCTCAGTAAAAGTGACAGTAACCTTCATTATAACAACTAGTAATTTTAATGGATGTACTGGGCAACATCATTACAGCATTTCTAGAATACATGGTAGCTATGGATATGGTATAAAACTGAGGAATGATCAAGACTCCAGGAGTTCTTCAGGAAATTCCACCCCAACCACACACACACCACCACTATTCAGTTTTCAGTCAGGTGAATACACAGACAGGTAGATTTTATTACCACCAGAAAATGGGATAAGCAATTGATTGTAAATGCTAAGTCTTTCTCAGGTGAAAATGTTTCACCCAACATACATAAATGGTTAGAGTTTAAAATAAGAGTTACTCTGACTGGGAAACCTGGAAGTTGAAACGTCCTCTGCTGGTCATTAGTTCCGAGATAATAACAAACACTTATGAGAGTAGGGAGGAGGATTGAGAGAGAGAGACGTATAAAATAAAGGAAAACTGATGGTTTTACAGGATAGCCCACTAAGGGGTAAGGTCCTGGTGGTCCCCAGACAGAGAAATTGGTGGAAAGGAATATAAAGGTCTCTCCAGAAAGAGATAAGAATGATGGTCTGGAATCATGGGGGTGAAAAAACGAGAAACAAAATCAGGAAGTGTAAATGAAAGATGGGCCTTGCTTTGAACCGCAGTATATGATCACCATCATTACCATAGCTACTACAACACATACCATCACAATCACAAGCACTGCCATAATAACGACTACAAACATCACCATAGCTACTATCACTTAAGCCATCACATTCCCTAACACTATCTTAGTGACTACCACCAATATCAACAGCAGTGCCACTTGAATCATCACAGGAATCAATACATCATTGCTCAATCTGCTAAAACTAACAACTGATTTCTCCTTCAAATCACAACCTACTGTCTCAGTAAATGAAGGAGACATTGTATAATGTAGTCCATGTTAAATATAGGGCTTCTTGGTCAAGGCTGATCAGACTTGACCCGAGACAAAACAACAATATAATCACACAGTCAATTTGACCACAACTCTATCATCACTAAAATAGCAAGTATGTCTCCAAGTGGTCACTCAAGCTTCTAGAAACTATAGCTTGATTTCTTTAAAATTACACCCTAACATCTTGAAGAAGTAGAAACATACAGGGTGTCCACAAAGTCTGGGTACATGGGGATTAACACATACTTTAAGAAATTATTATTTCTTATATTTAATTGTTTATGCTATGATTTTATTTACTCCATGTACCCAGACCTTGTGGACACCCTGTATAATACATAATGTCTGAGAGAAGGAAGGAATAGTCATGGCTAAAGTACCTTTGACTACAGATTTACAGTGTCTTAGATGACCTGGGGTTAAACAAAAAACAATATATGAGATGGTCGTGACTGGAATACCATTATTTATGAGTATACTTGATCATCATAAACAACAACAATGACAATAACAACAACAATAGATGTATAAAATGGGATGGTTATGGCTGGAGTGCCTTTGGTGATTGGTTTTCTCATACATGACAAGCCTGAGGTTAAACAACAAAAAGGACAACCAATATATAAGATCGAATGGTCATGATTGGAATGTCTTTGGTCAAAGGTTTAGTTGATATCCTGGGGCTAAACAACTACAACCAATATGTAAGATGCAATGGTCATCATTGGAATGCCTTTGACTATGAATCTGCTCATTCATGGCTGTCCTTGTGTTAAACTGACTTGGCTGCCAATAGTGACAAATTAACCTAAATCAAGATATGTTTATTACTGTGTTTATGTAAACATGATTGAGTTCTGCTATGTAGTGAGACCTATATTAATGAGAACAAGCCTCAGAAACTAGAGCATCAGGATTGTGAATCATAATACTTTTTTTTTATTCCAACTATGGTTCTGTGGGGAGAGCATATGATTCTAGTTGTAATCATTTAACTACAAGTCCATGGCTTCTGAGAGAAATTTTTCAAATTAGACAAGACTAGTAACGTAGCTGGGGTTGAGGTGGAGGGCAGTTCAACCTCAGTGATTCTTTTATGGGGGTGGGGGCAGCACATTTTGGTCGACTGTATAAGCCTGAATAGGCTTGACACCCCAAAGTGGGGTGGGCAAATTCAAAGGCTGTCCCACACTCTTTCTACATCACTAGACAAGACTGCTTTCACCTCACCCATCAGAAGGTCCTCCATGTTCAAAAGTGTATAATTGTTAGTGGGTGTGCAAAGCAGCAACAGAAGGAATGCAGACTTATATATCAGAATTCGTGGGGAAAATTTTCCCTAGGATGGAGAGAGGAATTTCGGAAAATTCACACGAGTCAGCTTTGTTTCCTCATAACTTTCCCAAACATGGGTATTTTGTAATGAAATTTTCAGATGGTGTAGATTAGAATTATACTGGAATTTAATGTGAAAAATAAAATTGTTGGGCTCGTACACATCACAATTTGTTTTCGAAATTTCAAGTTGCACTTTGCAGATATACGTGATGTGCGTCAATAAGTATGCATGCGAATCTATCCATTTTTTTTGTATTAAATTCCAATATAATCGTAATCTACACCATTTGAGAGGTATTTATATAAAAATTTCGTCAGAAAAAATTTTCATTTTTCTGAAAGTCATGAGGAAACAAAGTCGATTCGCATGAATTTTCTGAACTTGCTCTCCACACCGTCAAGAAAAATTTTTTCTTCAAACAAATTCCAATATAATCAGAATCGAACCATCAGATGCATATTTGTAGAAAATATCTATTTTTCTTGAAGTTATGAGGAAACAAACTCGAAGGTGGTGCACACTCGTGTAGGTATGCCCTGGCCTAGATACACTTATGTAAATTTGCGATAAAAACACAGGCTGGAATGCTCAATGCGAAGTTAAACAATCACAATTAATTTATTATAAATATAAACAAATAATTCAATATCCATTATTCTTTTCCTTTATTTAAGCCGTATAATATTGACGTAGATAGTGATTGGCCCTGTGGCCTAATGGATAAGGCGTCGGCCTCCGGAGCCGAAGATTGTGGGTTCAAGTCCCATCAGGGTCGTTGGTCACTTACCTTCTGTTTTTTTTTAATTCCTTTCCGTTTTTACTTTCATAAGTGGGTGTATATAATAAGGAGGAATGTAAGATTAATTCAACACTTGTTGCAATATTTGCAACTTCTATAACGCCATTTATTATTCATATTTTTTTTTTACGCACCTAAATATTTCAAGAAATTCCCAAAGACTAGAGTCAGAAATTATTTAGTGTGTCAAAAGCGATAATTTTTGGATGATGTGAATGTTTAAGCATTGTAGATTACAATTCTTTAAATTAAATTTAATTAAATTTTAAAATATAAAACGGTGGACGTTTAAACATCACCCGATTTGTGCCTCCGTCCAATTATGGTCACTTTTCCATTTTGACTTCTTTCAAAAAATTTTCCAGATTAATGTGTGTGTGTGTGTGTATGTGTGTGTGTGTGTGTGTGTGTGTGTGTGTGTGTGCATGTGTGTGTGTGTGTGTGTGTGTGTGTGTGTGTGTATGGCTCATTTGGATTTATTTTAAGGTATGCAGAATCCAAGCCTGTCACTTACAAAGTGGCAAAGTCAAAACAGCTCCCGAGGTTTGTAGTTACCTGAATTAGCTGATATATGCGTGTGTATATGCTTGCGTCACAATAGGACACAAGTGTGTATATTTCATTACTATTTATGTGTGTGCGCGTGCATGTGCATTACAGATGTATATATGATTGTGTGCATATCTTCTCTAAGGAACCTCAAATAGAGAATCCCTGAAATGATTCCAAATTTTCACTGTTCCTTTAATCGATTATATCTGGAGAATGTGGATCGATTTACTCTGTTCTGTTTTGGAGAATTCAAGCATTTCGAGGTTTCCATGCAGATCTGATGTTATGTAGCCCATTGCACCGATGGTAAAAGAAACAAATGCAAATCTATGTTCTGGATACAAGAGGTGTAGGTTTCTAATCAGTTCTCCATAGATGTTCTCATTTACTCTCAATTTGGGCAGCTGATCTCTACAATGGCACGCACTGATGTTGCGAAGCCTACATGAGAGTTTCATTCATTGTATCTACCACAGTAAAGTTTGTTCTAACAGAGCATCCACATTTAAGTGGGAATAAATGTTCTCTCTCGGTATTAATACTGCATCTGTCTTTAATATGTATATTAGATAAGGTGGCGAGTTGGCAGAACCGTTAGCACGCCGGGCGAAATGCTTAGCGGTATTTCGTCTGCCGTTACGTTCTGAGTTCAAATTCCGCCGAGGTCGACTTTGCCTTTCATCCTTTCGGGGTCGATAAATTAAGTACCAGTTACGCACTGGGGTCGATGTAATCGACTTAATCCGTTCGTCTGTTCTTGTTTGTTCCCTCTATGTTTAGCCCCTTGTGGGCAATAACGAAATAGCTATTTCGTCTGTCTTTATGTTCTGAATTCAAATTCCACCTAGGTCGACTTTGCCTTTCATCTTTTCGGGGTCGATAAATTAAGTACCAGTTACGTACTAGGGTCGATCTAACGACTGTCCCTCAACCCCAAAATTTCGGGCCTTGTGCCTAGAGTAGAAAAGAGTATGTATATCAGATTCTTATTGAATCCATGTCTTTACAGGAGTTTCAATATTCAAAGGAGACAACTCTTGTTTCTTATTCTCTCCGCGTCACACTGAGAGTGGTGTCCCCGTTTGATTTACTACTAGAATAGGAAGCTTTTTAAAATTGAATTCTTCCTCAGTAGACTAATTAAGATCTCATTAAAGTGGGTAAGGTGGGGGGGGGGGAAGAAGGGAACGGGGAATCACGACAGTTCGTTGCATATTATCCTCTGTGGATTTTAAAACCCATCAAAATTTTTATTGATCTTATTTCTAAAACCGTCTTCCGTATAGGAAGATCGTCCAAGATTCAAAACCAACCAAAAACGAATTTTTCTGGTTAAAAAAAAAGAAAACACAAAAAAAGTAATGAAAAGTATTTCAAGCTTTCAAAATCAGTAACTAATAAGAATTTGAGGAGATATTAATATTGCTGTATTTAGAGATGGCCATTTTCAATTTCTTTTGCCGTATAAACATACGCACTATATGTTCGTTCTTCACTCGTTTGTTACTCTTCTTATTTCAACTAATATTCATTGTCTGGAAATCTTTTGTCACACATCTGTGACCTCTTCAGCGACACTTTCCGTCCTACTGTGTGGTCCTGCTCTGCTTAGTCCATTCTGTTCTTCTACATTTTCATATTTAAAAAAAAAATCACCATCCAAAATGCAACATCTGTTTCAGCACACGGTTTCACATCAGGAATCTTGCAACACAAATTTATAAACGTATATATATATATATATATATATATATATATATATATATAAGTTCAGGAACTTCTAGAAATCTGTAGAATGTTCCACTGTATGGCAGGATATTTCTGCTAACCGACTGGTTGATAACCAGGTCACGCCGCCTGACCTGAATGTGGTTTTACACTAGTAAATGAAAATGCGAGGTTTCGATCCTAGGTCTCACTAGAGACCTTTACGTTCTGAATCGAAATCGCGCTAAGATCAACTTTATCTTCATTCTCCCAGGTTCCACAAAATAAAGTATAAGTCAGGTACCGAAGACAATATACAAAGTGTCTCATAATGATGAAGTATTTAAAATATAACTAGGATTCAACAATCACATCTATTAAAAATAAATTACAGGTATCACAAATAAAATGTGTGTCATAGTTGTATACGAGGTGTGAATGGAATTATAAGAGAAGCAATAGCAAACTATTGATGAATGGGAATTTACGATCTTTGACTTTTTCAGTCACCTTTGCAAATATTTAATGTAGCTATATTACGAAAAATTAAAATGATTTTCTGCAGTGTTACCACTGGCTCTCAGGTTTTTTTTTAATCGTGACTCATTGAAAAATCACGAAGAAAATATTTCGAATGAACTATGTCCATCATTTCAGTTAGAAATAGCAAAGAGCAAAACATAAGGTTTCTCTATCTGGCTTAACAGAAAATGGAAATCGTATTTCTAAACATGGATTCTTGACGCAATATGGCCAGTTGAAGCTATACAACCCCCCCCCCCCAAAAAAAAAACACAACTATTAACCAGGAAATAGAACAAAACTTTCCAGTCACAATATTATTGTTTATGATAATGTTTATCCAGAGAAGTTAAAATCAAGGGAAAAATGCCTCACTTGAACAGGTTTAAAATCGTTTGAGAAATATATATAATAGAATTACGAAGAAAACGAAACAGAAAAATGTTTCTGAACTGGCAAGGACGACGACGACGACGCCATTCAAAAAGCAGACGACAGAATTTCCGTTGTCATTCGGAATTATTTTGAATTAATATTCGGTCTTTACTACCGATAACTTTCCGTTAAACAAGTTCTTGTCATATCTTATCTGATTTTAGTTTCAGTATAAACAGCAAAAACAAAAATCGGACGAAATATGGCAAAATGTTGTTTTATAAACAGTTACAGTGAGAAAGACCGAACATAAATTTGTAATTCCGAATAACAACGGAAAGTTTGTCGTCTGTCTTTCGAATGGCGTCGTCATCTCGACAAGAACAGTTTCGATCGTGAGTTTAGAAACGCTTTTTTTTTTTGTACCTTTTCTTATAGTTTTGCCATGAAATATTTCTGAAATGATTTTAAATATATTCAGGCTTTATATCCATTCAAGCTTTAAATCCATTCAACATGTGAGACGCATTCCTGTTGGTTATAACTTTCTTTATCATTAACAATACATTATATAGATATGAAAAAATTTTCAAGTTTTCATTTAAGATTTGTTTTATTGTATTCTTTCTATTTGCGTTATCGAGTCGGGGATTCATGTACAGTGAGACGGTTTCGATTTTAGTTGAGCTGCGTAGAAGAACCTTATATATTTGCCTCCTTTTCTAATCGAAACAGTAGACATCTCTCATAATTCCATTTACATCGCATTGTAGTAATGTCAACTACTCTCCTCGGATTTTTAGCGAATTAGGAAAATGTTTGAAATTTGTTTTTGTTTTCTAAAAAAACATACAAATATTGTTAATTCTATTCTTGACCTGGTTTGTTGTTCGCTAATTTTCTTGGTGAACCATTCCAATTTGTATCCTGTGTGGAAAAAGCTTGTCTTAAACAAACTGAGGATGAAAAGCGCTCCACCATAACCACTCAGGTTCGGCTTTTTAAAAGTTTTTATTTCATACCCTGGTCAAGAAGTTCTGTTGTGAAAAACATTCCAGCCACAGGCATCCAGTCACTACCCTTCCTGTAGTGTCCTTCTTTTTTTAAGATGATAAAGTGTGACGTGAGACTGATTTGGCGTCTATTTCTAGTAGATCGGACGACCATCTACAGTCTCCGTATATTTAGTAGTTTGTAACAAAACTTGAAAATTGTCTCGTTTGTGGCAAATGGAATTACAAGATTTAATATTAATTTAGAATGATTTTGGTCTATCATTATTATTAAAGGAAATCGTTATTTTAAAGCCATTAAATGGCAAAATACCTGGCTGTTTTTAGTTATTTCTTTTCCTGTTAAAAATTTTTTTTTTTAATGTAATATCTTCGCCATTAATTATTCTAGGAATTCATTTATTATTGATATGAATTCAATCAATCCCAGCCACTCGTTTTCCATGTTCAAATTCATAAGTCTATATTAACTTCATTTGGTTTTAAGCAGGAATCAACAAAGAGAACCCAATTTAAGAGCAGCATGAGCTGTGTTCAACCATTTAATTCTGCCTTCTTATCTACTCCTCACACCAATGTCGATTTTGTCTTACTTTCCGCCAATGAATTGATATTTAAAATTAATATCAATTCAGTCAATCTTACATATCCATAAAACGTCCGCTTGTTGCTATTATCACACCATTCCACTTTTCTAATTCGTAAGAAAAACAGTGAATGAATTGTGTATGTTTTGCCCACCAAAGATTAAGAATTTTGAACAAATTCATTTCTTAAATGAATTAATCATTTAAAAAATGGTGAGGATTAGGGGATTTTAATTACACTTTATAATAAATATATATCGTTTGTAATAAATATATTTGTAATCATAAATACATTTTACTTGCATTTATAATTTTCTAAGTTTTTTTTTCTTTTAATTCTTTTAATTGTGTTCTCTGTTTTGTCCACATGTAAATAAATTTATATTAGATATCTACACACAAAAAAAAAGCTACTAAATCTACCTCAGGTCACATAACGAGGAGACATTAAATCAATTTTTTCCAACCTTTTCACTATCCTTCTCTACTTTTAGCACAAGGCCCAAAATTTTGGGGGAGGGGGCCAGTCGATTAGATCAATCGACGTACGCAACTGGTACTTAATTTATCGACCCCTGAAAGGATGAAAGGCAAAGTTGACCTCGGCGGAATTTGAACTCAGAATGTAAAGACAGACGAAATACCGCTAAGCATTTCGCCTGTGCTAACGTTTCTGCCAACACATTAGCATGTGCTAACGTTTCTTATTTCTTTATTGCCCACAAGGGGCTAAAGAAAGAGGGGACAAACAAGGACAGACAAAGGGATTAAATCGATTACATCGACTCCCAGTGCGTAACTGGTACTTAATTTATCGAAAGGATGAAAGGCAAAGTCAACATCGGCGAAATTTGAACTCAGAACGTAACGGCAGACGAAATACCGCTAAGCATTTCGTTCGGCGTGCTAACGGTTCTGCCGCCTCGCCGCCTTCAACCTTTTCACTATCAAGAACCCCTTTTATTTAAATGAGTTTTCCCACAGACCCCTTTTAATTTGTTTATCTTTGTGTGTGTATATATATATATATATATATATATATATATATATATATATATATGGTAATCTTCAAGTTTTGGGTGATAAAAAAAATAAATAAAAATATTCAAGGGAAATAACTGAACGACTTACCAGTATTATCCGTTTTCTTCTAGCTGTTTATAAATAAATCACACCCTAACCCTAATCCTAACCCTAACCCTAACCCTAACGTCAATCAAATCACGTGTGTGATTTATTTATAAACAGAGATGTACGGAGAATACTGGTAAGACGTTCAGTTACTTCCCTTGAATATTTTTATTTATTTTTTTATCCCCCTAAACTTGAAGCTTACCTATATATATATATATATATATATATATATATATATATATATATATATACATGAAATTTTGAATTTAGTTCACGGACCCTAGTACTACCTTTGTGGACCACAGGTTAGGAACCACTGCATTAAATAATATAAATTCCTGAGAGGAAATGAAAAGATGGATGAGCAGAGTTTTGGAATAAGAAACTTTTATTACAGAAAAAATAAACGGAATGGTGGAAAAAACATTTTTTGCAGACATATTGTGGGCCACTGTTTTATTGAATGCAGTGAGTTTTGAGAGCCAAATTTTCCTTTTTCGGCTGTAATATTCTTTAGTGACACGTGTTTTGTTACAGGTTCCATTGTAAGATATATTTTCATCCACCCCTAGATACTTATAACATTCCTTGTCAGATACAGGGGAAACAGTCAAATCATTGATGGAGAGGTTACTAGTCTGGTTTATAGTTTTTCCCCTTTTCACAACCATATAACAACATTTACCCTGACCAAGCTCCAACCCAACGTCCTTTGAGAATATTGTAGTGAGATCAAGGCTCTTTTTCATCTTATGCATATTCTTTACATAAAGTTTTAAGTCATCCACAAAGAAACTGTGTTATTTTGACATTTCTCTTTCCTTTTCAGGCTTCCTTAACTTGAATGATAAGGAGTTTACAGAAAGAATAAACAACATCACAGAGAGGCTGTCTTCTTGGAATATGCCCTTGCAATACTGTATTTTATCGGTGATAATACAGTCACTCTTTGTGTTTAATTTCAAGATGGTGGCCCACGATGAAGTCAGGTAAGCTATATCTTTGACTATTCTCACAGGAACTTTAGCAAGTTGAAGGGTTTATAGCATCCATGAGCAGGGAACAGAGTCAAAGGCTTTCTTGTAGTCTAGCCACTTAGAAACTTGGTTCCTACTATGCTCTTGCACCTCTGACATTACAGTTTTGTCGATTGTATGTATGTATGTATGTGATGGACTCACCTGTCCAAAATGATGCATGAGCATTCAGCTTTTGCTGAACAATCTGTACAAATGATTGATAAAATGTTTGTGCCACACATTAGCTCAATCTCTCCATCAACTTGAATAGGTGCACTGTGTACCACACGTCATATATATATGTCAATGTGAATACCCGTCAGAGTGTAAGTATCTTGAGAGAAAAGCTGAACATTAGAAGCATCAGTTGTGGTGTGCAAGAGAGACGATTGCGCTGGTATGGACATGTGGTGAGAATGGATGAGGATAGCTGCGTGAAAAAGTGCCACACACTAATAGTTGAGGGAACCCGTAGAAGAGGTCGTTGCCAGTGCCCCTGGACTGGCTTGTGCGGGTGGCACATAAAAGACACCATTTCGAGCGTGGCCGTTGCCAGTATCGCCTGACTGGCCTTCGTGCAGGTGACACGTAAAAGCACCTACTACACTCTCTGAGTGGTTGGCGTTAGGAAGGGAATCCAGCTGTAGAAACTCTGCCAAATTTAGATTGGAGCCTGGTGTTGCCATCCGGTTTCACCAGTCCTCAGTCAAGTCGTCCAACCCATGCTAGCATGGAAAGCGGACGTTAAACGATGATGATGATGATGATGATGATGATGATATACATACATATATATATATATATATATATATATATATATGCGTATGTATATATGGCTGTATGGTAAGAAGTTTGCTTCTTAACCACATGGTTCTGGGTTCAGTACCACTGCATGGCACCTTTAGCATGTGTAGTGTATACAGGTTGAAATGAAGGCTACTGCTTGTTTATGAATTCTGCGAGCTTTCTTTTCAGGTACATGATGCTGCTGTCCCCCGTCCCAAGGTCTCACGGGCCCATACCTCCCACACCCTCAGGGTTGGCACTCTCAATGTCGGCACACTGAAAGGTAGGTCTGGTGAGATTGTTGAGATGCTTGAATGGAGATGTGTTGATATCTGCTGCCTCCAAGAAGCAAGGTTCCTCAGAGGTTCCTCACCGGCAAAGAACACAGGTACAAGATTTTCTGGGCAGGGTCGGGGGTGTGTGTATACTTCTTGCAGAGAAATGGGTGGATAAGGTAATCAAGGTAGTCAGAGTATGCGATAGAATACTTAAGATTAGATTAGTCCTTCATCATGGGTTAGCAACCATTATCTCGGCATATGCCCCTCAGCTGGGGCTACTCGATGGACAAAAAGACCGATTTTATGACACCCTCTTGGAGACTACCTCATTGATGAATGACAGGGACCTTCTCTTTGCAGCTGGTGACTTTAATGGACATGATGGACAACATTCAGGGGGCTTCCATGGTGTACATGGAGGCTATGGTTTTCGTTCCCGTAATG
The DNA here is from genome assembly GCF_046866305.1 of Octopus bimaculoides. NCBI lineage: Eukaryota > Metazoa > Mollusca > Cephalopoda > Octopoda > Octopodidae > Octopus > Octopus bimaculoides. Next base: position 5,630,101 of record NC_142947.1, read on the forward strand.
AGGAGGGAACCAGGCTGCTGGAGTTCTGCGATGCAAATGACATTATGTTTTGCAATACCAACTTCAGGAAACCTGCCAGTCACCTTGTCACCTACCGTTCTGGCAGACACACTAGCCAAATTGACTACACTTCTGGCAGGGGCCACAGAATTATGCTCTCACTTGGCTTGCCGGGTCTCCTCACGTACTGCATATTTCCAAAGGTCCCGGTCACTAGTCATTGCCTCTGTGAGACCTAATGTTCGAAGGTCGTGCTTCACCACCTCATCCCATGTCCTCTTGGGTCTACATCTTCCACAGGTTCCCTCAGCTGCTAGGATGTGGCACTTTTTCACACAGCTATCCTCATCCATTCTTGCCACATGTCCATACAAGCACAATCATCTCTCTTGCAGACCACAATTGATGCTTCTTAGGTCTCACTTTTCCCTCAAGGTACTTACACTCTGTCGAGTATGCACACTGACATTACATATCCATCATAACATACTAGCTTCGTTTCTTGCGAGCTTACGCATGTCCTCAGCAGTCACGGCCCATGTTTCACTGCCATGGAGCATGGCTGTTCGTACACATGCGTCATACAGTCTGCCTTTTACTCTAATGATTTTCTAACGAGTCACCAGCAAAAGTGCTAGAAGGTGACGCTGGTAACGATCAAACTTAAATGGTGCTATTTACGGGCCACTAGAACGGAAGCCAGGCAGCTGCTCTGGCAATGAAGACACTCGGACAGTGCTGTCATACAGTCTGCCTTTTACTCTGACTGAGATGCCCTTTATATATATATATATATATATATATATATATGTGTGTGTGTGTATATATATATATATATATATATATATGTATGTATATAGCAACTGTCTGGCTTCCGTGCCAGCGACACGTAAATAGTACCATCTGAGCGTGATCATTACCAGCGTCACCTTACTGGCATGTGAAAAATCATTCAAGCGAGGTCGTTGCCAGTGCTGCTGGACTAGCTCCTGTGCAGGTGGCATGTAAAAAAAACTAATTTGAGTGTGGCCGTTGCCAGTATCGCCTGACTGGCCCTCGTGCTGGTGGCACGTAAAAGCACCCACTACACTCTTGGAGTGGTTGGCGTTAGGAAGGTCATCCAGCTGTAGAAACTCTGCCAGATCAGATTGGAGCCTGGTGCAGCCTTCTGGTTCGCCAGTCCTCCATCAAATTGTCCAACCCATGCTAGCATAGAAGGCGGACGTTAAACGTTGATGATGATGATGATGATGATGTGTGTGTATATATATATGTATACATATATATACAAACATACATATGCATACATGCATACACATAAGCACACACACACATACTCACCCCCACACACACACACATATATATATATATATACATACATGTATACATATATATACGTGTGTCTATATTAATTTATTTTATTTTCTCTCTCTGCTATTTCTGTGTTCCTTTCGAAATGTTAAAGAGTTTCTCACTTTCTGAGCATTAAACTAATACATCTGTTTGTTGTTTACACACTCATCTCCGTGTTTTCTGTTGTTTTTTTGTAAATTCCAACTATCATCATAATCATGGTTGTTTAACGTCTGCTTTCCATGATGGCATGGGTTGGACTTTTGAGTGGGGACTGGCAAGCCAGAAGGCAGCATCAGGCTCCAATCTGATCTGGCAAAGTTTCTACAGCTGGATGCCCTTCCTAACGCCAACCACTCTGAGAGTACAGTGGGTGCTTCTATGACCTACCAGCACGAGGGCCAGTCACACGGTACTAGCAACAGCCACTCTCAAAATTGTTTTTTACGTGCCATCTGCACGGTAGCCAGTCCAGCGGCACTGGCAACAGCCTCACTCGAATGATTTTCTAACGAGTCACCAGCAAAAGTGCTAGAAGGTGACGCTGGTAACGATCAAACTTGAATGGTGCTATTTACGGGCCACTAGAACGGAAGCCAGGCAGCTGCTCTGGCAATGAAGACACTCGGACAGTGCTGTCATACAGTCTGCCTTTTACTCTGAGTGAGATGCCCTTTATATATATATATATATATATATATATGTGTGTGTGTGTGTGTGTATATATATATACATATATATATATATATATATATATATGTATGTATATAGCAACTGTCTGGCTTCCGTGCCAGCGACACGTAAATAGTACCATCTGAGCGTGATCATTACCAGCGTCACCTTAGTGGCATGTGAAAAATCATTCAAGCGAGGTCGTTGCCAGTGCTGCTGGACTAGCTCCTGTGCAGGTGGCATGTAAAAAACACTAATTTGAGTGTGGCCGTTGCCAGTATCGCCTGACTGGCCCTCGTGCTGGTGGCACGTAAAAGCACCCACTACACTCTTGGAGTGGTTGGCGTTAGGAAGGTCATCCAGCTGTAGAAACTCTGCCAGATTAGATTGGAGCCTGGTGCAGCCTTCTGGTTTGCCAGTCCTCCATCAAATTGTCCAACCCATGCTAGTATAGAAGGCGGACGTTAAACGATGATGATGATGATGATGATGTGTGTGTATATATATATATGTATATATATATACACAAACATATATATGCATACATGCATACACATAAGCACACACACACACACACACACTCACACACACACACACACACACACACATATATATATATATATATATATATATATATATATATATATATATATATATATATATATATATATATATATATATATATATATATATATATATACATGTATACATATATATATGTGTTTCTATATTTATTTATTTTATTTTCTCTCTCTGCTTTTTTCTGTGTTCCTTTCGAAATGTTAAAGAGTTTCTCACTTTCTGAGCATTAAACTAATATATCAGTTTGTTGTTTACACACTCATCTCCTTGTTTTCTGTTGTTTTTTTGTAAATTCCAACTATCGTCATCATAATCATGGTTGTTTAACATCTGCCTTCCATGCTGGCATGGGTTGGACTTTTGAGTGAGGACTGGCAAGCCAGAAGGCTGCATCAGACTCCAATCTGATCTGGCAAAGTTTCTACAGTTGGATGCCCTTCCTAACGCCAACCACTCTGAGAGTACAGTGGGTACTTCTATGACCTACCAGCACGAGGGCCAGTCACATGGTACTGGCAACAGCCACTCTCAAAATTGTTTTTTACATGCCACCTGCATGGTAGCCAGTCCAGCGGCACTGGCAACAGCCTCACTCGAATGATTTTCTAATGTGTCACCAGCAAAAGTACTAGAAGGTGACGCTGGTAAAGATCAAACTTGAATGGTGCTATTTACGGGCCACTAGAACGGAAGCCAGGCAGCTGCTCTGGCAATGAAGACACTCGGACAGTGCTGTCATACAGTCTGCCTTTTACTCTGAGTGAGATGCCCTTTATATATATATATATATATATATATATGTGTGTGTGTGTGTGTGTATATATATATATATATATATATATGTATGTATATAGCAACTGTCTGGCTTCCGTGCCAGCGACACGTAAATAGTACCATCTGAGCGTGATCATTACCAGCGTCACCTTACTGGCATGTGAAAAATCATTCAAGCGAGGTCGTTGCCAGTGCTGCTGGACTAGCTCCTGTGCAGGTGGCATGTAAAAAACACTAATTTGAGTGTGGCCGTTGCCAATATCGCCTGACTGGCCCTCGTGCTGGTGGCAAGTAAAAGCATCCACTACACTCTTGGAGTGGTTGGCGTTAGGAAGGTCATCCAGCTGTAGAAACTCTGCCAGATTAGATTGGAGCCTGGTGCAGCCTTCTGGTTCGCCAGTCCTCCATCAAATTGTCCAACCCATGCTAGCATAGAAGGCGGACGTTAAACGATGATGATGATGATGATGATGTGTGTGTATATATATATATGTATATATATATACACAAACATATATATGCATACATGCATACACATAAGCACACACACACACACACTCACACACACACACACACACACACACACACACACACACACACACACACACATATATATATATATATATATATATATATATATACATGTATACATATATATATGTGTTTCTATATTTATTTATTTTATTTTCTCTCTCTGCTTTTTTCTGTGTTCCTTTCGAAATGTTAAAGAGTTTCTCACTTTCTGAGCATTAAACTAATATATCAGTTTGTTGTTTACACACTCATCTCCTTGTTTTCTGTTGTTTTTTTGTAAATTCCAACTATCGTCATCATAATCATGGTTGTTTAACATCTGCCTTCCATGCTGGCATGGGTTGGACTTTTGAGTGAGGACTGGCAAGCCAGAAGG